>NC_045956.1:120178457-120288457 GCF_010909765.2 Amblyraja radiata
CGCATGCGTGCTGGACGGGTTCTTCACGTAGTCATTCACGTGACTCCGAAGTAAAACAACCATTTTGGTGGATTGCTTCATACAATGACAAGGAATTCCAACAAATTACGTTGATGGTCTGTGCAGGGAACCATCCTGCAGAATGCGTTTCTCTTTCACCTCTGAGATTTTCAGGATATTCTGTGCAAACCACTGTCTGATCGACATGTGGTTCACAGAAATCATTCTACGAGGAGCAGGTGATGCAGTAAGGTCCAACTGAATGGAATGTTCTGTCCATCCTTTAAAACACTGGAGTCAGATAGAACCTCAGAACCAAGTCATACTTGTGTTCGTATATTCAACCTCTATGCACAGCATAATATGATTGACTCTGGATTGCAAGGACAGTTTAAAGTGGTCACAGATGGCGATCAATTTGTGGACCACAATGAATCTAAATTGAAATGGCAACTTCATCCATCTGGAGGGTGACTGCCAGGGTTCATCACCCTTCGGCCTATGTCCTTCCTTACAGATGCAGCAAAAGACTCTACACAAACAAGTCAAAATAAATAGACTACCTTACCTAATTCCAGGTTTGGTGATGACGTCTTTCATTTTCCACCTCTTAATTTGAACTGTGCTATGTATTCCAGATGTGTTCAATTCCAGATTTCATTCCTAAATCCCATACTGGAGAGCGTAATTCAGTATATGTGTGTGTGAGATTCATGCTGACCAGCCTAGTATTTGCCCTCCTGTCCCACATTCAGTTGATGATATCCCTGAGCAGCACAAAGCTATTAGAAATCATCATCCCAGCTCAGGTCTCTTCCAGGTGAATGAGATACTTGTCTGTTCCTTGACCTCACTATCTCCATCGCAGGTGATAGACTTCTGACCGACATCCACTATAAACCCACTGACTCCCATGGCCATCTGGACTACACTTCTTCCCACCCTGCTTCCTGTAAGGACTCCATCCCCTACTCCCAATTCCTCCGTCTACGCCGCATCTGCTCCCAGGATGAGGCGTTCCACACCAGGGCATCTGAAATGTCCTCATTCTTCAGGGAACGGGGGTTCCCCTCCCCCACCATAGATGAGGCTCGCACCAGGGTCTCTTCTGTACCCAGTAACACTGCTCTCTCTCCCCATCCCCCCACTCGCAACAAGGGCAGAATCCCCCTAGTCCTCACCTTTCACCCCACTAGCCGTCACATACAAGTAATCCTCCGTCAGTTTCGCCACCTCCAACGTGACCCCACCACTCACCACATCTTCCCATCTCCCCCAATGTCTGCCTTCCGCAAAGACCACTCCCTCCGTAACTCCCTGGTCAATTCTTCCCTTCTCTCCCGTAGCACCCCATCCCCAGGCACTTTCTCTTGCAACCGCAAGAGATGCTACACTTGTCGCTTTGTCAAGGTTGGTCATGAAAGGCTGAGTAACGCAGAACTCTATGCTCCACATTTGTTCCCAGGGATACATAATGAGATACATATAGACCACTGCTAGAATATCATTAACTTCGTGTAGGCCACATTTCTCCCTGAAACTTACTGGTCTTCCCAGTTCAAAGAGATGACTGTAAGTGAATGCTTCTGATTGGCACATCCATGTGCAGGAACACCTGCTGAAGGTAGATACCATTGTACACTGAGGAGCTGAGCTTTGTGTAACAGCCGCTCAAAACTAGCATTGACGTAATGTTTAATGGGCCTGTCCCACATAGGCGACTTTATAGGCGACTGCAGGAGACTATGCAGTCGCCACATGGTCGCCACATGTTCACGGGTGGTTGCCGGGGAGTCACCTTCATGGTCATGAGGAGTTCCTGCATTCTGGGAACTAGTCGCGGCCTCATTATGGTCACCGTGAATTTTCCAACATGTTGAAAAATTATCGGCGACTAGAATGAAGCCGCCATGGAGAGTAGCAAGAATTCACGAGCCGTAGGTGGGTCGCCAGGAGGTCCTAATGGTTTGCCAGGAGTTCGAAGGTTCTCGTAGGTTGTAGCCGGTGCTGACTGGTGAATTTCATTGGCTCATTTGGAAAAAAAAGGTAAGCAGTAGCTTTCAGAACTAAGGATAACCGACCAGTAATGTTAATGTCCGCCGAGCCTCACAGCCATGTATCTCTGGCTTCTTAAAAGTCGTCTACACTCCTTCTCCCCCCTCTCCCCCCCTTTTAAAGGACTTACTGTACACTGTTCTTTAGCCGCCCTTTTACAGCGCAACCTTCCAGCTCATCTCAGTGTGTGCCGGTTTCACCTTGGCTTTGCACTGTGTGAATTTTTTAGACAGCGTTCCCCCCACTTGCCCTGTCCCCCGCCTGCATGACGGGCTGCTGAAGGAAGCGATGTGTTGTGTGTGTTCCACTCTGACAGTCGCCGTTCCAGTTGCTGATTTTTCAGGCGACTGCCGGCAACTTGACATTCGCTGGCAGCCCACTGAAAAATCGTCTAAGTGGAAACTTAGTGTGATGTATTGTAAAGGAATATATTGAATTGATTGGTAGAAGAAATGTAGACAATTACACATCCCAACTGGATATATTATGAATAAAGAATATTTTCAGAGCAAAATATTGAATAGACAAGGACTTTGTGCTCTTGAAAAATGATCTTGAGAGGACCAAACAAAGGGCTTTTACATTCTGGAGGTGTTTGACAGGGCATTATTCCTTTTATAAGGAAGTATCTTAGCACAGTGGAGATATATACAAGACATCCATTATAAAACCAAATAGAAAATTAGAAGAAACTTTTAACCCAAAGAGCTGTGAAACATACCACAGGTTGAGTGAACAATAGCATATATATTTAAGAGAAGGCTGAACTAGAAAACTGAAGGAATGGTTATGATTCAGATGAGGAAAAATGATGTAGAGGCTTATGTGGAGCAGGAGTGGGAGCATGGTATGATTGGACCAAATGGCCTCTTTCTGTTCCATATGTACTATGTAAATCTATATAATATTTGTTGTACAGCTTTGAATTTGTTTCCTTTTAATTTTTGTCTTTATATTAAAACGTTTTCAGTTATGACTGAAATTTCTGCAGAATCAAAAAAATCGACCTAGAATGTTCTTATCAAAATGAATGATTTTGAGCAGTTCCACTCTTATCACTCTGAAATAAAAAATCTTTTGTTCAATGGGTGCTGATATATTTTATTTCCCTCGGTCTATACACTGGGAAAATAATTTTATTTGTAAGCTTGTCACAAAACATAGAATACACTATATCTCATACACCACATATGTTTAAAAGATTATGCTTTTGTTGTTAGAGCTGCACACATTTCATATACTTGCCACATTTATCATTTTTGTATATAGAATATAGATTATGGTATATTTTCCGTTAATTAAGTGGAATTAACATTTGTTTTTAAATTTAGTACCTGCCTATTTTACTTGTACAAACTGATGAGAGTTTTGTTGCTGCAATATCAGTCTCTACTACTGTTGCTAACAGTTTCTCTTCAGTAATTTTATTTGTGATCAGTGACGGGGCAGCTGCCGCTGATGGCAGCAGTGTTGTTTCCAAAATTCCATGTTTGTTTGTCCCTGCAAAGACAACAAGGTTTGCAATGATTCCTTTTAATTAACAACATGAAAGAGAAGCCAATTATATAGCACACAGTATGCAGATGCATTGAATCCATGCATCAAATTGTTAATATAAACAGGATAAGTTCACAGATGCTTTCATTTCTTTTTCATATTAGAAAATCAGATGTGCAAAATAATTTAACTCCAGCATTACTATCAAATCTGGATAAAAGAACTTTAAGCTGAAAAAAAATCAGCAGAAATGGTTTAATGCACCTGCCAGTTATGCTGAGACGGCAGATTAATATTTTAAGAAATAAAATTGTGTAGCACTATATTTTATAGGTAGGAAAAGACCATCACCTGATTGTTTCAGTATACCAGGAATGTTTTAGATGAACAAGTGCATTGGTTACATTATTTTCCATGCAACTATGCAAGTGGTAACTTCAAGGACATCAAGGGTTGGTACTCCATTCACCTTCCATTTAGTTTAGAAACTGAAGCCAACGTCAGTTTTGAGCAGAAAACAGTTAGCATCCTGGAGTGACTGCTCCATGTAGGTGTATAAAATGGAAGGCAGGCACTAGTGGAGTAGCATTTTGGGAGTGGCAATGTGGAGGTTAAGTGCATCTTAGTAAAGAAGCTTTAGCGTAGACAGTGACAACAGAATAAGGTACAGTCTATGCTTTTTTTCCTTTCTTTTCTAAATCTTCATTTGGTCTAGTGCAGTAGTGATGACAGTTAGGGCAGTAGTATGTTCCACTTGTTGGATGTGGGAAGTCAAGGAGTTTTCCAGTGTCCCTGAGGACTACACATGTGGGAGGTACATCCAGCTGCATCTCCTTACAGATCGTGTTAGGGAACTAGAACAGCAGCTGGATGACTTCAGGATCATTCAGGAGTCTGGGAATGTCATAGATAGGAGTTACAATGAAGTGGTCATGCCTAGGCTAGGGGAAGAAAGTAGATGGGTCACCACCAGGAAAGGGAGTAGGCAGGAGTCCAGGAACCATCTGGGAACAGGTATGCCCCTTTGATATTGTTGAAGGAGATGACAGGTGAGGGGAAAGTAGCAGCTGCAGTCAAGTCTGTTGTGTCGGGCCTAGCTCTGAGGCCTGGCAAGATGAAGACAGGCGGAGCCTTTGTGGTAGGAATCCCATTAGTCATGAGCAGCTAGCACTGGAATATAAAATAGAGGAAATAGCACTGGAATATAAAGGAGAGAAAATAGCAATGGAATATAACGTTAAGGAGAATCCAAAGTACATTAACGGAAGGAAGACACAAAATACTGGAGTAACTCAGGGTGACTGGCAGCATCTCTGGAGAGAAGGAATGGGTGACGTTTCAGTTCAGGACCCTTCTTCAGACTGATGTCAGGGGAGTGGGCGTGACAGAGATAGAATGTAGTCGGAGACAGTAAGACTAGTAGGAGAACTGGGAAAGGGGAGGGGATGGAGAGAGAGGGAAAGTAAGAGCTATTTGAAGTTATTCAATATTCATACCACTGGGGTATAAGCTACCCAAGCAAAATATGAGGTGGTGTTCCTCCAATTTGCGCTGGCCTCACTCTGACAATGGAGGAGGCCCAGGTCTTACACCAGTCTTACTGTCTCAGACTACATCAGTGGTTCTTAACCTTTTTGGCTCCACGACCCCTTCAGACATTCTTGGTCAGTACCGTGACACCCGAAACAAAAATTGGAGAAAAAAACTATTAAAACATGTCTGCCAATGCTCAGTCAATGGGATGACTGAAATTGCTTTACAGCCATCAGGCGATCAAAACGAGGAAGAATGCTCGACAGACAGCACCTCATGTCAGCGTCGATCACAAGCCTATTGCGTACCTTCGTTTTCAGAGTTACCATGGCTGAGAATCCAGTCTCACAGTGATAAGTTGAGGGGGACTGGACCAATAGGGTCAGGGCCCTCTTCGAAAGAACAGGACAGTCCTTCACTTTCAGCCAAAAAGTGGTGAGCTCTTGTTCCATGAAATCACTCTTGAGCTGCGCATCTTCACGAAGGAGCTCTTCCCTGGCTTTTTAAAGGAGGAGGACTGCTGAACCTTGTTGCCTTCCACCACAGTGAAGAATGCTATGGTGGATATTTGTGTTAAATTCTATTGTGCATTGTGTGTTCTTTTTAAGTGCATCGCTGCTGGCAAATTCATTTCACTGCACCTTCAGGTGCATGTGACAAATAAAATTGACTTTGACTTTGAATACTTAGCCTGGCCAAATCCACAAGACGTTCCTGAGACATTGTAGACCTTAAATAATTCTTAATCAGCTTGAGTTTGCTAAATGACCTCTCTGCAGAAGCTACTGTTGCTGGAATTGTTAATAGTATTCTTAAGCTAACACAAACAGTTGGAAACAGGTCACCAAGTCTATACTCTGTTAATGTTCAACAGATCTAATGGTTTTACTGCATTTCCAAAATTCACCCTCCCACTAACACACACACTCAGACACACACTTACTCACCCACTCACACACCCACCCACTCACACACGCCCACTCACACACGCCCACTCACAAACGCCCACACACACCCACTCACACATCCACTGTCACACCCAGGCCCGGACCACTGAAACAACCGCAGCCGCCGACTCCCACCACCTACCCGGGCGGGGCCACCGCAGCCACTGTCGCCGACCTTCACCGTCTTCAGAAAGCCACCGATGCTACTGCCCGTGTCTCTACTCCAGCCCCCCAAGGGCCACCACCAGCGACTCCGCCGACCCTCGCCTCTCCACCGGTCACCAGCGGGCCAGAGCCGTCACCTCATCAGAGATCCAGGCTCAGCACCAGGCCCACAACCTCCACCATGCAGACAGCACGGGGTCTGACTCTGCTGGAGCACAAGTTGTCATCTTATTGAATGACAATACTAGTTCAAGTGACCAATTGAAGGAGAGCTCCTTTCACAGCGTGTGGTGAGTCTGACCAGGGGTAATGTTGTGGGGAGAGCAGGAGTGTTAAGAAGGTGGGTGTCGGGGATCATGCCAGTAACTCACTCACTCACCGCTGTTGTAGCGCTCCGGGCGCGGAGCCACCGCATTGCAGCCGGGGATAGAAGCAGCTCGGGTGGCTGCGAGCGGCCGCCGGGACCCGACAGCAGAACTGGCCACCACTTCAGCACCTTCTCCCGGCCCGCTCACCTCTGGCAGCGCTCTCCGTCTGAACATCTCTCACCTGCCGCACGCCGACTTCACTCATGTCAGCCGCTTCCCGCAAATCCTTAAATTCCGACAGCCCAGTAACCTCAATAGGTCCATTGATCGGGCTATGGGAATTTAAGGATTTGTGGGAAGTGGCTGACATGAGTGAGGCCAGTGGGCAGCAGGAGAGAGGTTTTCAGACGGAGAGCACTGCCTGAGGTGAGCGGGGGCCAGCAGAAGGCGCTGAGGTGGCGGCTGGTTCCACTGTCCGGCCCTGCGGCTGCTCACAGCCACCCAAGCTACTTCTCCCCCCCTGGCCTCAATGTGGTGGCTCTGTGCAAGGAGCGTCGCAAGTGTCATGATCCCGACCCCCTCCTTCACAACACTCCTGCCCTCCCCGCAACTTTACCCCGGGCCGGACTCTCCATACTCTGTGAAAGTAACTCTCCCCCCCTCCCCCACCACGGGAAATACGGTATTTAAAAACATATAGCACCAAGAAATGTATTTACCATGTTATCGGTACACAAACTGCATTCTTCTCTCTTTGTTTCCTAAGATACACTTAAGATAATGGCAATCCATATTTGAAAAACTCGCCAAGAAGCTTGCGCTGCGCATGCGCATGCGCAGAAGGCTGCTGAGCGTGCGCAGTATTGCAAAGACAGAATTTCAGCTGCATTCTGCCCCGCTTGTCATTGACGGCTTGAAGCAGCGTCGACGGCACGTGGGCTGCAGACTTTTGCGTGTTACAAGTGCTGCGGATCAAAGGCATGGAGAATCATGCCTACCGAAGAGATCGATCTCATAGATAGGCATAATTCTCCCATGCCTTTACTATTCATATTTATTAATTATCATTTTATAATTTTAGTCAGGGTAGGCAGTGCCTACCTTGCTCACCCTGACGGCAAGTGCCTGATATACGCGAATGCGCGAACAAAATACTGTGTGTGGTATATACCTTTGTTAGGTTCCTAAAAATGGGCTCGACAAATTGATGTTATTTTTTTTTTTTTTTTTTTTTTTTTTAAAATATTTTTTTATTGGAGATAGGTACATAGGTACATAGGTACATAACCTATTTACATCATTACACTTACATTTTTGAATTGATAATATTGTCAATTATTATTACATTGTCTCCAATACTTTTTGCCTTTTTTTTTTAAACTAGATAGAACTAAAGAGATAGATGAAGTAAAGAAATAAAAGAAAAAGAAGAAAAACAAAAACAAAAAGAAAAAAAAAAGAAAAAAAGGAAAAAGATAGTTAAAGAAGAATGGAAAAATTTATTAAAATAAAAAAGACTTCATTCGAGATATATTCGTACATTTCAGAGTATAGTATTTCATCCATTCTTTAGCCCGCGTGCTAGTCAGGTTCCTGTGCTGAACCATTCTGACCCTTTAAATAATCAATAAAAGGAGACCATGTTCCAACGAATAATTCCTGTTTGTCCAACAGGGAAAATCTGATTCTTTCCACGTTTAAGGTCTCCGTCATTTCTATAATCCACATTTTGATTGTGGGGGCCGTAGGGCCTTTCCAAAATTTTAGAATTAATTTTTTTCCTGTTATTAAACTATAATCAATAAAGTTTCTTTGTGTTGTTCTAAGTGTTTGATTTAATTCTAATATTCCGAGTATTATTAATTTTGGATCTGGGTCCAATTGTGTGCTGGTTACTTTAGATATTATACTAAAAATATTTACCCAGAATTTTTTAATTTTTATACAGTTTGCAAACATATGAGATAATGTAGCTTCTAAATGTTGACATTTATCACATATAGGTGAGATATGTTGAAAAATGTTATGTAGTTTTGTTTTTGAATAATGTAACCTATGTATTACTTTAAATTGTATTAGAGAATGTCTGGCATTTAGTGAACACTGATGTATGTGTTGCAAACTTTCTTCCCAAGTATCTTTCGTTATTACTTGATTTAATTCTTTTTCCCATGTTTGTCTGTGTAAGTCCGTCGAAGGAATGTCACTGTCTAATAAGATATTATATATATAAGATATTAATTTTTCTGTGTTAGGATGTTTGTTCCAACATTCATCAAGAATTTCTGAATTTCTAATTCGAAAATTTTGGGAGTTCGATTTTACATAATCTCTAAATTGAAGATATCTGAAATAATCATTTCCTCGAAGTCCATAAGTCTGTTGCAACTCCTGAAATGTCAGAAAAGTGCCTTCCTTGTAAAGTTGTCCCATATTTTTAATTCCATAATTCTTCCATTGTGTAAAACCCCCGTCCAACCATGAAGGCTTAAACAAAGGATTATTCACAATTGGAAGAAAAAGTGATAAATTATCTAATTTTAATGTCTTTTTTAATTGTTTCCAAATTCGTATAGCACTAAATATTATAGGGTTTTCCCTATAAATTTTTTTGTTTAATTTAGACGTAGCAAATAATATCGACCCGATATCAAAAGGTAAACAATCTTCCTTTTCCATTTTTAACCAGTCTGGTTGATGATCTATTTCTTCCAACCAGAAATTCATATTTTTAATGTTAACTGCCCAGAAATAAAACAAAAAATTGGGTAAAACCAAGCCTCCATTTATTTTTGATTTACACAAGTGTCTTTTGTTTATCCTATGATTCTTATAATCCCAGATAAAATCATTAACAATAGAGTCCAATTTAAAAAAAAGTTTTTTGCCAAATATATCGGAATTGTCTGAAAAAGGTATAATATTTGCGGTAAAAAAATCATTTTTATGGCATTGATTTTGCCTACCATTGAGATAGGAAGTGTTTTCCAGTATTGAATATTCTTATGTAGTTTGTTCAGTAATGGGGGAAAATTTGCTTTAAATAATGATGTATATATCTTAGTTACATAAATACCTAGATATTTAAATTTTTCATTTACTATTTTAAATGGAAATTGTTGTATTATCTGTTTGTTATGTTCCCTTATTGGCATAATTTCACTTTTATTCCAATTTATTCTGTATCCTGAAAGTGAACCAAATTGGGTTATTAACTTTAATAAGTTTGGAATACTAATTTCTGGTTTTGTAATGTAAATTAATACATCATCTGCGTATAGAGAAATTTTATTCACTGTGTCCTTTGTGTTATACCCATGTATTTCCGGATGCCCCCTTACTCTTTCTGCCAGTGGCTCAATAGCAAGCGCAAATAATAATGGAGATAATGGGCATCCTTGTCTACAACCTCTAGATAGGCTAAATTTAGATGACAACCTTTGGTTTGTAAATATTCTAGCCGTGGGATTTGTATATAACAGTTTTATCCATGTACAGAATTTCTCCCCTAGCTGCATATTTTCCATCACCGAAAATAAGTAAGGCCATTCGACCTGATCAAATGCTTTTTCAGCGTCAAGTGAAATTATTGCTAGATCTTCATTAATAATTCTCTTGGAATATATAATATTAAATAATCTTCTTAGATTATAATATGAGTACCGTTTCTGAATAAAGCCTGTTTGGTCAGGGTGTATTAATTTATTCATCACTGTACTTAATCTATGCGCTAGTATTTTAGTTAAAATTTTCTGATCTGTATTTAAAAGTGCAATTGCTCTGTATGATCCCGGGTCTTCCAGATCTTTATCAGCTTTAGGAATAAGTGTTATTATTGATTCATTTAAAGTGTCTGGAAGTTTCTGTTGAGTATATATATACTCATACAGTCTTTGTAAATGTGGGCTAAGCAAATCATAAATTTTTTTATAAAATTCGGAACCTAAACCATCTGGTCCTACTGCTTTACCATTTTTTAAAGAGCCAATAGACTCCTCAATATCCTTTATCGTAATCTCCCTTTCTAATAATTCTCTATCGTTTGAATCTAAACCTTTTAAATTACATTTTATTAAAAAATCTGCTATTCCTTCTGATTGTGCTACGGTTTTAGTTGAATAAAGGTTATGATAGTATTGGAGAAATCTATCATTTATGTCCTTGGGCATTTTTAATAATTCTCCTGTCTCTGTTCTAATTTTATGAATTGTTTTTTCCCCTTCCATTTTTCGTAACTGACGTGCTAATAATTTTTGTGGTTTGTCTCCAAATTCAAAATGTAATTGTTTGGTTTTTTGATAAAGTTTTATTACTTGTTCTGAATACATTTTATTTAATTTATATTTCAATACAGCAATTTTATTATGTTTTAAAGTAGATGGCATTCTCGCATTTTCTATATCTAGTTGCTTGATTTCACTTTCCAATGTTTGTTGCTTAATCCTGTTCTCTTTATTATAAAATGCTTGAGCAGAGATTAATGTACCTCGAACATACGCTTTAAACGTTTCCCACATAAGAGAAGTAGGTGTGTCAGGGTTGTCATTTACCTCAAAAAATATTTGAATCTGTTTAATAATATATTCCTGGCATGATCTTTCGTTCAAAATTTGTGGGTTAAATCTCCAATATGCTTGTTTCTCGGACATTCCATTTAATTTAATCATGAATGTTACAGGTGCGTGATCTGAGATTATAATGTTATGGTATTTTGAATTATAAATAAATGGGATAAACGTAGAGTCAACTAAAAAATAATCTATTCTTGAGTATGTTTTGTGTACTGGAGAGTAAAATGAATATTCCCGTCCAGTTGGGTTTTCTATTCTCCAGACATCCTTAATATTAGTGGTATTAATAAATGAATTTAGAAATACACTTGATTGAGATTTTACTTTTTTTTGCCTTGATGATCTATCTAAGTATGGATCTAATGTACAATTGAAGTCTCCTCCAATTATTAATTTATATTGTGTAAATTCAGGAATTTTATTAAATGTTTTATTAAAAAACTTGGGGTTATCAAAATTAGGCCCCTAAACATTAAGAAGAATCACTTTTTCTCCATTTAACTCTCCAACTAATATAATATATCTACCATCAATATCCACTATTGTTGAAGAGTTCTTAAAAGGTATTCCTTTACGAATTAGTATTGCAACTCCTCTGGATTTATGGGAAAAGGAGGAATTATATGATTCAGCGATCCACCTAGCTTTAAGTCTATGTTGAGATTCCTTTTTAAGGTGTGTTTCTTGAAGAAATATTATATCTGTTTTGATTAAATTTAGATGTGCCAACACTTTACCTCTCTTAATTGGTTCATTGATTCCCTTGACATTCCAACTACAAAATGTTATTCCCTGACCCCCTCTTGTCATATTAATATCTTGCATATTGTTTCTAAGGTGGTCTATAACCGAGCAGAAGGTACAACACATAGAACCTGACCCTGCTTCCGAACCTCAAATAGATGAATTTAAAATCATATACATCGCTCTTCCGAACACATCTCCTTGTATCAGTCTTATTTTTCCATTCAAACATTAAGTTATAAACATATTTAAAGTGAAAAAAGTGATAGTTGGTTAGTATAGGGTGAAAGAAAAAGAACTACATCTACAATTAGTGTAGTTAGTGATAGCCACACTAACGTGGCTAGAATTCTAAAGACTTCCGTAGCCTTTGTAAAAAAAAAAATTTCCAGCTCCGTGCCCGAAGAAGAAAAAAAAAGATTATTTCTAACATTCAAATAACTTCTTTGGGAGTAACAAACTTATTTACATACCCATACATACACACACACAATATACACATATATATATATATATATATATATATATATATATATATATATATACCCATATGTATACATACATAAGCACATAACCCTGCAGAAAAGTTCAAAAACAGCAAAAATTCACAACGTTATTATTCTCTACATATCATATTAATTTTTTCGCTAAATCTATAAATTTAATTTTAAATAGAAAAATAAAGAGAAAAACCGTTAAATTGCATATCTTCCTATATAATATAAGTATGTAATTCATTTCTATGTTAATCGAAGACTATTAATTATTAATCATTGTTATCAATCATATACAGTATTAAATTTTTATGAAAAATGTTAATGTTAATAATTTTAGTGGTAATATAGATATTTAATAAGTATTAGTTGTTACATATATAGTTAGGTATGAATATACAGATAATAATATTGATTAATAAACAAAAATACAAGGATCACGGTTTTATCCAATGTCCTCCGTCCATTTCGGTTTCCGAATGTCCTTAAAGCTCTTAAGAGAACTTTAAAGGTCCTTTTAGATCTGGCTTGACTCCTATTGATGTTATTTACAACCCCTTCATGACCCCCGGAAAAACCCCAAACGACCCCCATGGCGGTCACGACCCCCAGGTTAAGAACCACTGGACTACACCCTCTGTACCGCCCACTCCGACATCAGTTTGAAGAAGGGAGGAGGAGAGAGAGGGAGAGGGGGAGAGGGGGAGAGGGGGAGAGGGGGAGAGGGGGAGAGGGGGAGAGGGGGAGAGGGGGAGAGGGGGAGAGGGGGAGGGGGGGAGAGGGGGAGAGGGGGAGAGGGGGAGAGGGGAGAGGGGGAGAGGGGGAGGAGGGGGAGAGGGGGAGAGGGGGAGAGGGGGAGAGGGGGAGAGGGGAGAGGGGGAGAGGGGAGGGTGAGACAGTGAGAGAGAGAGGGAGAGTGAGTGAGTGAGAGAGAGGGAGAGAGAGAGAGAGAGAGAGAGAGAGAGGGTGTGTGAGTGAGAGAGAGATAGAGAGAGAGTGAGAAAAGGCCCCCTCAGAAGCCAACACTTCTTTTTTTGGAACTACAGGAGATGGGCAAGGTTTTCAATAAGTATTTCTCCTGTTTTTCACCATGTGCAAAAACATCAAGGTAAGGGAACTTGGGACAGTTAATGGAGATGTCTTGAGGACAGTCCGTCTTACAGTCAAGGAGGAGCTGGACATCCCAAGGCATATAAAGATAGATAAATCTCCCGGGCTTGATCAGATATATCCGATGATGTTGGAAGCTAGATAAGAAATCACGAGAGCCCTTGCTGAGATACATGAATTATTGTTAGACACAGATGAGGTGCCAAATGACTGGACAGTGGCTAATGTTATACTTCTATTGCACAATGGCTGCCAGGAAAAGCCAGAGAACGATAGGCCAGTGAGTCTAACATCTGTGGTATGTAACGTAGTGGAGAGGATTCTGAGGATAATATATATATGTATGTGGATAGACAAGAATAGTAATCATAGTTTTGTACATGGGAGATTGTGTCTTATGAATCTGTTTGAGTTTTTTAAAAGATGTTGGGGCACAATTTAATAGGAAACTAGGGGCATATTTTTCACTAAGAGGGTGGTGGGTATCTGGAATCAGCTACCAGAGAAGGTGGTTGAGGTAGATACTGTAACAGCATTTAGAAAACACTTGGGTAGGTGCAGGGACAGGAAAGGTTCAGAGGAATATAGGTTAAAGGCAGGCAAATGGAACAATCTTAGATGGTGCATCTTGGTCAGAAAGGACAGGTGGGCTGAAAGAAACATGGACAACTTCTTCCCTTCTGATATCAGACTGTTGAATGGTCCTTCCATAACCTAGGGTACCGTCCAATTCACCTCTACCCCATTGACGACATTGGACTTTGTCTATGAAACTGATGTGCTTCAATGCTGTGAATATATTCTGCACTCTATCTTCAACTTTGCGCAATATATTGTACCTTAGTTTGACTTGATAGTATTTACGTATGGTACATCTGATTTTTTTTTGGATCACTTGCAAAACAAAGCTTTTCACTGTACCTCAGTACACATGACAATAATAAACCTAAATCTGATGCCAATCACAAAGGTGAATATGTGATTGGGTTTAATGTTTAAAAAAAGAACAAGCCATAACAAATGTCAATTGTTGGCACAATCTGAACACCATTAGTAAAACTAAAGTATCATTAAATATTTCTTAAATACTGCTTGAAGAAATTCCTAATATCACATTTACCAAATCACTGCATACTTTTGCATCAAGATGATTCACAGAACAAAAAGGTGGTCGGGAAGGATAGTGACTACACTCTTGAATATCTCAGCATTTTACACCTTAGAGCAGACAGCATAGAAACATGCCTACATCTGAGGAAATCCAATAATTTATGAATTAGACTTACGCTTGTGTGATGGAGATGTTGTGAGGCTTTGAAGCTTGAGGCCAGAATCTAATCTTTGTGGTTTATTGTAGAGAAATAAACAGCACATCGCAAAAGCACTAATGACAAATACCAGCAGAAGAAGGGCAGCAACTCCTAATCCCACCATCGCACCTATACTAAACAAAAGAAGGATTAAAATACATCAAATAGTTTCATTTAATAGAATCCTCTCTTTTGATTCAACCAGAACTCAGTGGTGTGAATCAACATGTGCATTTTCTAGATATCAATTGGATCTAAACCCCTTGCCTCACCAATCTACTGGAATTCCTTCAGGCCAGTTTGAATGGTGAATGATGATGGTGAATTTCTAATCAATATGAGTTAGTTCTGTTTTAAGAAAGTATTTTATGAAATTCCACATTAAGATTGTACATTGTACATTGTATAGGGCCCTAGTGAGACCACACCTGGAGTATTGTGCAGTTTTGGTCCACTAATTTGAGGAAGGACATTCTTGCTATTGAGGGAGTGCAGCATAGGTTTACATGGTTAATTCCCGGGACTGTCATATGCTGAGAGAATGGAGCAGCTGGGCTTGTACACTCTGGAGTTTAGAAGGATGAGAGGGGATCTCATTGCAACATATAAGATTGTTAAGGGCTTGGACACGCTAGAGGCAGGAAACATGTTCCCGATGTTGGGGGAGTCCAGAACCAGGGGCCACAGTTTAAGAATAAGGAGTAAGCCATTTAGAACGGAGAGGAGGAAACACTTTTTCTCACAGAGTGGTGAGTCTGTGGAATTCTCTGCCTCAGAGGGCGGTGAAGGCAGGTCCTCTGGATGCTTTCAAGAGAGAGCTAGATAGGGCTCTTAAAAATAACGGAGTCAGGGGATATGGGGACAAGGCAGGAATGGGTTACTGATTGGGGATGATCAGCCATGATCACACTGAGTGGCAGTGCTGGCTCGAAGAGCCAAATGGCCTACTGCACCTATTGTCTATTGCCTAAGATTACAGAAAAAATGGTTCATGAAATTACTGAAAAATTAACTTAGTCAATTGAAAACTAATTTAATCATTCAAAAGTTTTTTAAATAGTAGGATTTTATCCAATGTAATCATTATTAACTTTGCTCCTCCATTCTTTATCCATATACAAACTGGAAGTCGACAGCATTAATACCAATATAGTGGGGTCACAACATCTGGAGCCTGGATCGCCTCGGCGCAGAGGGAGAACGAAGAGGGAAGAGGCAGAGACTTTAAGATTTTGCCTTCCACCACAGTGAGGAGGTGTTTGCTGAACTCACTGTGGTGGATGTTAAATTTGTGTTGATTGTGTTTTTTTGGTCATTTTTTATTATATGTATGACTGCAGGGAAACGAAATTTCGTTCAGACCGAAAGGTCTGAATGACAATAAAGGAATCTAATCTAATCTAAAGTTTTTTATAGTGCTGAATTGGTAAACTGAAAGTATGGCAGTTAATTTAATGTTCTTTTTACATTCATTCTGCTTTATTAATATATTAATAGATCAGATGGCTTGGTGATAAATTTGAAATATATTTATCTTTGTAAAGGTATTGCAACTGTAAATGTTTCTATCTAGACATTAGATTTAGTTGTTTTTTCATTCAGAATTATTGAACATACCATAATAAATTACAATTGTTGGCACAATCTGAACAACATTAGTAAAACTAAAGTATCATTAAATATTAAATATTATATAAGCATTTAAATTAGCAATCAAATGTTTTTATTAAATTTGAGCGAATGAAGTCTTGATATATATTTTTGCTCCACACGATTGAAGGCAGAGTAGAATTTAGATGAACCAAAGATTTGGGAGCATTGGAAGATAGCAGCAGAACATTTGAACAGTTGAGTCTAACATTGTTTAACATGTGGATCGAGGTCCTGGAGAGGAACTAGACGATGTTACAGAATTGGGAGTAGGTTAAACCATTGGAGAAAATATGGGGTCAAAATCTCATCTCCAGGTCAACCAATCATATAGAGATATAAACGGTATTAAGGACAAACGAATGGAAGATATGCCTATATCTCCTGTTTCCCATTCCCTTGACTGTCAGTCTGAAGAAGGGTCTCGACCCGAAATGTCACCCATTCTGCTCTATGGTCATTGCTTTCGTCCATCTGTCCGCGCGTTCGCTCGCTCTTGGTGCCGGCGCTTCTCCCCTTAGACTCCGCCAAGCAAACACACACACAGCATGTACGGCAGATCGGTGCGGGACGAGATCAGGTGCAGGGCGAAGGATGACATCAAACGGGTCATGGCAGCTATCGAAAAAGTTTGGAAATGGTAAAGGGGAAATTTTTAAAAAAACCCGAAGGAAATAGATGTTTAACAAAAAAAAAAGGGGGCCGGCGATTGCTCTGTGTCGGAGGGGGGTGGGGGACGGGATGGCTGGAGTGGGTGCAGGATTTTCTGGAGCTCCTTCCTAATGGCAATATTTTGTACTAGAGTAAACGGGTCCCGTTGGGTCCCCTGTTCACAGTGGGGGGGGGGGGGGAGGGGCTTTCTGGAGCGCTAGTATGTGTGTTGTGGGTCGAAGGGACTGGTTTCCAGAGGGCTATTATGGACATTGTGGTCTGAATGGATTCTTGGGCTGGCAGCTCAGTCACTCAGGCCTGGTGGGCTGGCAGCTCATAAACTGCCAGAAATTCTGCCCAAAACAGGTGGGAGACTGTGAGAGAGAAGGGGAGAGGGTGGAAAATCAATTTTAGACATTTTTCATCTTTTTCTGCAGATCACAGCAATGATCCTGGCCTGGATCTCACATGGAGCCAATGAAGGGAGGAAGAAAAATACTGGAGTGATGTTTAATACTTGCAGAGGGAATACTTACTGATGGGCCGAAGGGACTCCTCCTGGGCTAGTACATGCCTGATGGGCCGAAGGGATTTAAAAAAAAATCTGTGAAATCTCAGTGAAAGGCACTATTTCTGGACTTTTCCTGGCCTGGAACGGATCTTTTGGGCCAAAATGCTCCTCCTGGGCTAATACGGGCATTTTGGGCAAAAGGGACTGGTTTATCGGCTAATAGGAGCCTTGTGGGCCGAAATTAGTGGTTTCAGGCAGACCAAACAACTCATTACATTTCATTTCAATTTCAAGCACAGGGCAGGCCAAACAGCTCATTGCATTTTCATTTCATTTCATTTCCATTGCCATTGCAGTTTCAAGCACAGGGCAGGCCGAACAGCTCATTGTATTTTCATTTCACGTCCATTGCCATTGCAGTTTCAAGCACTGGGCAGGCCGAACAGCTCATTGCATTTTCATTTCATTTCCATTGCCATTGCAGTTCAAACCACAGGGCAGGCCAAACAACTCATTTCATTTTCATTAAGGGCTAACAAATCATTTATTCAAGTACATTGTAGACTTACAGTTCAGTTGATTCACCGCAGAATGAGATGAATCTCCCTCGCGATCTTGCAGAGAGACTGAGTCATGTTCAGGCATCCAGGGTTTTATAGTCCTGCCTCCCATGCCCCCCCCCCCCCCCCCCCCCCCCCCCCCCCGGAAGGGGCGTTACCTTCATCGCAGTGATTGACAGGAGAGAGGATCTCAAGGTGTTTCAAACACTCATAACTCTTTTATTTTTCATCGTTCGGAAAAATCCTCAGGGCCTGCGCAGCGGAGGACTGTGAGTAAGATGGCCAAAAATCACAGCCATATAAGATAGCATTTTTTCTAAAATCAATATACAGTGCAGACAGGAAGTGGTCAAGATGAGACTTTTAATTATATAGATGTTCAAAGTTAATAAGGAAGACTAGGCAGGAATATCAAAATGATCACCTGCATCTGAGAAACAAAAAGATGATTTGTGCATGAAGAAGCCATGACCAAAGCAAAGTTACTAGAGCGGAGACGGAAGCTGGTTACGGAAATGGTGCTGAAGATTACCCATGACCCTACTACGGCTTTTTTGTCGAGTGGACTATCTTGCTCCGCTATAGGATCTTTGGTTTCCAGTCTCCATGTGTGTGGAGGAAAGTGGTGCTGTAAGGGCAGTTCACGTCCTTCACCAGCTCATTGGAACTTTTCCCATTTCCATAATGACTGTCTAAGAACTTGGCCCGCATCAGACCTGGCGTCTCTCCGCCGTAAACGGAGTTCACCCCCTGGACGCTCAACTCGTGGATCACCCGCTCCTTCCTGAAGCGGATATCAAACAGCTGTAAACCGCTGGCGTAACGTGAACTCCCAGTCAAAGTAGCGAACGTGGTTGTTTACAACGTGGTATCTTGGTCCACGTGGCTCGAACTGGAGGGGGCCGTAGGTTTGAAACTTCTGGCGAGGTCCCAGCGAGGCGTAGTTGGGATCCGAATCCGTCCTTTGGATCTTTCTCGCTCTCTCACTCCCTCTCTCTCACCCTCTCGCCTCGGCATTTCTGGAATCATTTGGCGTTTTGCGGAGACGGCTGCATCTGCAGTTCCTTCCTGTTGGGGGGGGGGGGGGGATAGGGGGACCCCTGGCCCATGGCGGCTCCTGGTCCGTTCCCTCTGCGGGTGCCGCCTGGGCCGCTGAGTATTTTGATTGTATTTGATGGAAACAAATTGATATGGTTGCAGTTATAGCTGGAAAATTAACTAATTGGTTTGGATTGCCCAACTGTAACCCGGATTTGTATTTAAATGTAATTAAAACCACTGTATTTAAATGAATTGCTATTTACTGCTAACTAATTGATATTTAGAACTGTGGATTATAAGATATTTAAACAAATGTCATAGAAGCACCTTCGTTTGTGCTATATTGAATTTGATGCTGAATTGGGTTTCCAGTCACAAATATACACAAAATATCATTTCCATTTCCAACAAGTATATTGGCTCCAGCTTCAAAGAATATTTTAAATAGGAAAAAGATACATTGATACAAACAGGAATGTATGTAATTGATGCATTTAACTCAATTGATGAACTCATTTGGCGATTAAAAATCTGGCCTCTAAAGATACAAAATAGCTTCTAACGATGTAACATTTGGATTCAGTGGCAAGTAGCTGTCAATATTCAGATGAAAGTGTGGGTGAAAAATATAACTAATAATGCTTACATAGACCGTAGAAAGATTTAAAAATATGGATCAGGAACTTGAATTTTAGGGATTAATCTACATTAGCTGGGAGTTGAAATCGACAATTTGGGGTGGTCAATTTTCAATAAAAGAATAATGACACAAATATCTCATATCAATTGGAATTTGTGAAGGATAAACACAGCTTAGTTAATGAAGAAAGCATTAAAGAGAATTTGGCCCTCCCTTGTATGATGAGATTTTAATAGAAAGATCGTGAGCAAGCAACATACCAGATAAAGACATGGTGGACTGTCATTTCTCATGTGAATTCCTATGAAATTATACTTGGTGGGGGTGGGCATGCTTCTAATTGTTAAATTGACTTCACAGTATGATGAACCTGCAAGGAGGAAGTTAGGACCAGGCGAATTTAATTAAGTCCTTAATTTATGTTTAATCAATACGGCAAACAAGCCCAAATGAGCTGTTCATCTTGCTCATTTGAGACGGCTTATAATTGTCCTGCAGCATTTCTGACTTGGTTCCCCCAACTACAGCCTTTTGCATCTTCATCTTCGTGCGTATGGTGCGCACAGCCTAAAGTTGTAGGCCAACTTGTTCTATTTGATTGTGCACGCCGGGTTGATTGCATTCATCGAAACAGGGCGGACCACGTGAAGGTTGCAATCTTCCACCCCAGCCTTTTGCATCTATAAGTAATTTCCAGTTTCAAGAGACCACTTTACCAAGAAATACCCCAAGCCTTCACAGGGATCCAACATGTATGAGACTGCAATTTTACAGCAGAGGGTGCTCTTTTTTTTTTGTCTCAATGGGTAACAAATGAATCGTTTACAGGTTAAAAACAGTAAATTAGCCTGCTTGTTAGCCTGTTAAATACGCATTGCTTTGGTTTTTCTTTCAAGTATTTACTCACCTGGGTATTTGTTGAAGCACAGCTCCCAAGACGTTTATTGTGAAACATGTTAAAAAATTCCCCAAGTATTGGGAAATAGCTAAACTCAAGCAGAACTTTTCTTTTAAGCTGTTTGACAAATTGATTTGTGGTAACCTGAACATTAAATGAGAAAAGTAAGTAAGTATGTGCATGCAATTAATTCAAGCATGAGCTGTAAGGCAGCAACTGTGGGTGCGGCAAGTAGAAAAGGGATTAATTAAAGCTTAAAATGAGAATAACTCTTAAAATATAAAAACAATTTAAAAGTTAAAGAGGAGATTTATTCAGTCCATTCTTTCTTGTTGTGCCTCTTGTTGCGTTCTGCAGCCGGGGGAGGGGGTCAACTTCAGGCGAGGGCTGTCGGGGCCAGTGGGTTAGGGGGGAGTGGAACAGCTTCAGGCGGTGGCCAGTGGAGGAGGGCTTTCTTGAGGGCTAGTATGGGTGTTGGGGGCCAAAAGGACTGGTTTCCAGAGGGCTAGTATGGGCATTGTGGGCTGAGTGGATTCTTGGGCTAGTCCTGCAGCTGGGGTTGGGGAGGCTTCAGGTGGGGGCTGGCAGGAGTGTTCTGTAGCCGGGGAGGGGTCTGCTTCAGACAGGGGTCGGTGGGGGGGTGGGGGCTTTATTCTCCTCACCCCCAGAAGGGGTGTTACCTTCATGGTGATTGACAGGCGAGAAGACCAATCTGCTGATCTCACGATTTTTAAAACCTTCATAACTTTTCTAATATTCCACCAATCGGAACAAAACTTGGTGCGCTTGGAGCAGAGGAGCATGGTGAGTAAGGTGGCGGGGAAATCCTAGCGATATATGGTACTGTCTTTACGCGAATTTAAAAACAACGCAGACGGAAGTGGTCAAGATGAGAGTTTTAGTAATAGTATAGAAGATAGTAAAATGAAGGCCATGATGGAAGCAGAAGCAGGGATATATCAATGAACATAAATTATTGGTTATATGTTTCAGAAATGTAGCTGCTTGTGTTTTGCTAGACTTACAAATGGATAGAAAAAGAACAAGAGCAAGAAAGTGTGGGAGAATGCAGAAGAAATTAAAGAAGCCTTATCATTTAATGTTAGAAAGAAAAATTCTGTTTCAGCTGCAGATTTAAAATACATAATGTCGGCATTGACTTCATACATTGTATATTCATGTTGTTGGAAAAGAAGCTGTGAGTGCAAGAAACGAGCTTCTTTCCTCTTGTCCATTGGCCTGAAAATGGGAATAATACAGAAGAAGTACTGACACTTTTGAAAAATATAAAAGTGGATAAGTCTCCAGGTCCTGACAGAATATTCCCTAGGACATTGAGGGAAGTTAGTGTAGAAATAGCAGGGGCTATGACAGAAATATTTCAAATGTCATTAGAAACGGGAATAGTGCCGGAGGATTGGCGTACTGCGCATGTTGTTCCATTGTTTAAAAAGGGTTCTAAGAGTAACCTAGCAATTATAGACCTGTTAGTTTGACTTCAGTGGTGGGCAAATTAATTGAAAGGATACTTAGAGATAATATATATAAGCATCTGGATAAACAGGGTCTGATTAGGAACAGACAACATGGATTTGTGCCTGGAAGGTCATGTTTGACTAATCTTCTTGAATTTTTTGAAGAGGTTACTAGGGAAATTGATGAGGGTAAAGCAGTGGATGTTGTCTATATGGATTTTAGTAATGTAGATAGGGTGGTAAAGAAAGCTTTTGGTGTGCTAGCCTTTATAAATCAGAGCATTGAGTATAGAAGTTGGGATGTAATGTTAAAATTGTCCAAGGCATTGGTGAGATCAATTCTGGAGTATGGTGTACAATTTTGGTCACCCAATTGTAGGAAGGATGTCAACACAATAGAGAGAGTACAGAGGAGATTTACTAGAATGTTGCCTGGGTTTCAGCAACTAAGTTACAGAGAAAGGTTGAACAAGTCACGTCATTATTCTTTGGAGCGCAGAAGGTTAAGGGGGGACTTGATAGAGGTCTTTAAAATGATAAGAGGGATAGACAGAGTTGACGTGGATAAGCTTTTCCCATTGAGAGTAGGGAAGATTCAAACAAGAGGACATGACTTCAGAATTAAGGGACAGAAGTTTAGGGGTAACATGAGGGGGAACTTCTTTACTCGGAGAGTGGTAGCTGTGTGGAATGAGCTTCCAGTGGAAGTGGTGGAGGCAGGTTCGATTTTATCATTTAAAAATAAATTGGATAGGTATATGGTTGGGAAAGGAATGGAGGGTTATGGTCTGAGTGCAGGTAGATGGGACTAGGGGAAAATAAGTGTTTGGCACAGATGGGGCCGAGATGGCCTGTTTCCGTGCTGTTATATGGTTATATGGTAATACAACCTGCAATGAATCAGGGAAAATCATAACATTTGCTCTAAAGGTAAACCTAGCCCAAACTGTGAGAATTGCTTGAAATGACCCCAAACTTAAGAATGAAAACAAAAGAACTTTTCACACAATAATTATGAATACTGGGTTCAATTCAGCCCACTGTGTGGAGTTTGCATATTTTCCCTGTGATTAGCTCGGCTTCCTCTGGGTGCTCCAGCTTTGTCCCACATCCCAAAGATATGCTGGTTGGTAGGTCACTGTAAATTGGCCCAGATGGGTGGGGTTTAGAGCCTAAGGAGAGTTGATTAGAATGTGGGAGAATTGGCTCCAGGGAAAAAAGGGGAGCCGGCGTCTCTAACATTGAATTTGGATAAAATGTTGCATTATTAAACCACTCGTATAAAACCCAGGTTTTATAATTGGTCCTTAAAGATTAGTGATTGGTGTTGGGGGGGGGGCACTAATATTAGAATGGAGGAAGGTTTCACGGAGAAATTCACTTATTTATCAATGGCAATCCAATTGTTTAACAAAAGAATTGTGATTTGAAGATATCTTCCTGTGTAACTCTTAACCTCACTGCTCAAGTCGTTGCCCCATCCAACCAATTATTTAAGCCCTTTTGATTCCTTTGGGACACGTACAACAGTGTAATGGTATCACTGACTCTAACTGATTTTATCCTAGATGCACAAGAGACTGCAGATGCTGAAATCGAGTAAAGAAAAACATACTGCTGGAGGGACACAGCCGGCCAAGCTTCTCTGGCGGACAATGGTGGACCATGATTGGAACCGGACCTGTCCTCAGACTGGGTTAAAGTATTTGGTTTGGGGATAGGGGCAGTAAACGCCTGGAAAAGGGATTGTTCGACGTACCCTACAAAGGGACAGGCTGATAGAGTTCGGGTATAATGCCAGTGTATTCCTTCATCAGACCGGTCGTCATTCAGGCTGACCTACTGAGTACTGACCCAGTTGGATCAGAAAACCGTGGCTTCAGGACGCGCCAGAGTTCTCCAGCACAAAGTCTGAGTCTGGTCCACGGTGCAGTATTGACTGAGCACCGCGTTATCTGGGGTGGGGTCGAACCGTGGGGCTCAATCCCAAATTACAAAATACATCTGCAGCTCATTCATTTCACAGCCGTGGGATCCGAAGCCTGGTCGCTGCGTATACTTGTGCCATAATAAACTGTCTTCCTGTGTGGACATTAACAGTACACCAGCATCTGCAGTTCCTCGTCTCAACATATGTGGAGGGAATGGACTTCGGCTTTTCAGGACGGGAGCCTTGTCAGACAGATAGTATAAAGGGGAAGAAAGCTGGAAACGAGAGTAACCCTCATTCACATCAACTCTACGCCCTCCAACTCTAGGAGCAATTTATAGTGGTCAGATTTACAGGCGTCCCTCCCACGTTTGCCGATGACCAAAACAAATCCGAAATCCCTAGATCCCCAGTCTGAAGAAGGGACTCGGCCCGAAATGTTCCCCCATTCCTTCTCTCGAGAGATGCTGCCTGTCCCGCTGAGTTACTCCAGCATTTTGTGTATATCTTCAGAAAACGTCGTGCCGGGCAGCCCCAGGCTGTATTACTGCTCTGAAGTTAGCACGCTTTCCATCTCATAGTCATCCCATCTATCTAGGTGGACATGCATCTATCTTTCCTCCTTATTCGTTTCCTCACTCCCCCCCCGCGGTTCCCCCATTCGCTGGACTTACCTCAGCGACCACATGTAGCCATGCGGGTAAGGGAAATAGTTGCCCGCCTCATCGCAGCAGTACTTGAGATCGGAGAACCCGCAGCAGTAAACCTTTCCCAAGTCGTCCGTCTTCCTCGGACACCTGAAACTTGCCATCAGCTCCTCCGCGTTGGAGTAAGCGCTGCAAACGCGCGCCGCTCCGCTCATCTTTAGCGGTGGGTTGGGGCGGGAGGAAGACTCTCTGCCTGGGCTCACAGCAAGTGGCCGCCCAGCCCCGACCCCGCAGCTCAGCCCCGCCCCGCCCCAGGCCAGCACAGCCCAGCCGTTGCCCGGGCTCAGCTAGCGGTCGCCCTCCCGCCAGCCTAGCCTTGTCCCGCCCCGACTCCAGCCGTGCCCACCAGACCCAACCTGTGCTAGCGCGATCAGGCTTCTGTCTAATCTCAACGTAGTGACATTACTCCTAACTCCTAAACATGGGAGCGCTTGTAATCGATGTAAGTTATTCATACGTGTATGTACTAAGATGCGAGAGAGCCCCACTATTCAAGGGAATCGGTACTTTTATGGGGAGAGACAGGCGTTGGTTTTAAAGGTAAACTTCTCAGCCACATTTGATAAAAATGCTATGTTGGAAGGGATGTAGAAGATAAATGTCAAAGCATCTTTTGTGAAATGAATGGATTGGCATTATATCGCTTGATACTGGAATAAACTGTTCTCCTGATCTTCGCAGTTACCGTCCTCTCCACGGCTTTTAACTCATTCCCAAATTGCAGCGATCAGAAATGAGCCCAAATTTGCATTTGTAATAGAACCATATGTTATAGAAATGTGTGATTTACTTGTTTTTGTGTCCATTTTCTATCACTTTCTCAATCTGTCCTGCATCCGTCAAAGATGTATGGTCATATACAACATATCTGAGTATAGAAGTCGCAGTTATATTAGACATCAGGTTGGGTGATTGTGTAAGTATCCTCTGGGTACTCCAGTTTCCTCCCACACCATAAGATGTGCAGGTTGATTAGTTGCTGTAAACTGTCTCTGGTGCGTGAGTGAGTGGTAGAATTTAAAAAGACACACAGAAGACACATAGAGCATTGTAGCTTGCACAAACACTATATCAGGACATCAGTTCATTTTGTTGTGTTTTGGCCAAGAGTCTCACTGTTGCAGGGAAGAAGCTCTTAAAAAAGCGTGTTCTTTTTGTGGCGATACTGTCCGCTCGTCTGTGCCTGAGGTTGTATGTGCAGTTTTTGTGTTTGAGCAGGGAGTGAGCTGGATGTAGTGTGTCTCTAATGATTCTCCCTGCTCTTTTTTGACAGCGCTGTGTGTAGATTGTGTCCATGGAGCGGAGTTCAGTTCTGATGATCCTCTCAGCAGTCTTTATGACTCTTTGCAGAGCCTTCCTCTCTATCTGTGTGGTGTTTCCATACCACACCGTGATGCCTGTGGTGAGGATGCTCTCTACCAGTCCTTTGTAGACCTGGGTGAGAGGGCGACAGTGCAGACCATCAGGCTGCTCAGAAAAGCTGTCAAAAAAGAGCAGGGAGAATCATTAGAGACACACTACATCCAGCTCACTCCCTGCTCAAACACAAAAACTGCACATACAACCTCAGGCACAGACGAGCGGACAGTATCGCCACAAAAAGAACACGCTTTTTTAAGAGCTTCTTCCCTGCAACAGTGAGACTCTTGGCCAAAACACAACAAAATGAACTGATGTCCTGATATAGTGTTTGTGCAAGCTACAATGCTCTATGTGTCTTCTGTGTGTCTTTTTAAAAAAAAATTTAAATTTAAAAAATTTTAATTTTAATTTTTTAACGTAACTTGACTCTCTGAATAGCCGCACAAGAGTTCCTATGTGTGTAAGCACAAATGGTAAATAAAGTTTTTGACCTTTGACCTTGAGAACCCAGAGGGAGTTAATGAGAATGTGCCTACAATTAAAAATGTCGAATTTGTACAAATAGATGTTTGATGATCAGTGCAAGCTCAGTGAATGGCCTCTTTTAACCTGTACAGTTCTGTGGCTTTTTGACTCCACATCTGCTCCCTGAGCTCGGTTTTATGTATTCATATCCATATATAATTTCTCAAGATACACTGATATAAATAGCTCCATCAGTGACAAAGGTGTGTGTTGGGTCCTTTATATTATAAATATCAGGACATCAATGCTGTACACATAATCAAATAGCCAAATTGCCTCACCACTGTGAATTATTTGAGTTGATTTTCAGGTTAGCTGTAGTTGCAGATTGGTTGAAAAGAGAAAACATTATTTTTGGGCAGGGAGAGATTTCCCACTGATTCCTCATCCCCTTGATTTTCTGGAAGAGCAAGACCATCTGATCAACCTAGGATTAACAATGCTTGATTATGATCAATGAAGCTTCCAAATCTACTTTTTATCAGTTGAACATTTTTACCATATACATTTGGATTGTAATTCTAGAATTTGACAATCTGTGCTTGGGTATAATTCCCCAGGATGCGTTTCTACAACTTAAAGCTTGTCCTTCATCATTCTGCTCAGCATAAAAGTAAGAAATATTTTGAAAGCTTTTATTCTGTAGTATAATTTTGGTTTGAAAATATTGTCCTCTGCATTAAATGTAAGAATAGTTTAGACTAAGTAGGAATTTCTTGGTTTTTAAAGTTAGAATAAGGTAATGATAAACCTCTTGTAGAAATATGCAGGTTTACTAATAGCAATCGTATAGAGAAAACGTCATAAAAATACAAACATAATCATATCTTGGGCGGCGCGACTCTTGTCAGCAGCGGCCTCTGCAGTCCGTCTGTCTTTTTTATTGTTTTCTGTCTTGTTCTATGTAGTTTTTATTGTTTTTTTTGTCGGGGCATGTGTGTGGGGGTGGGGTGGGGGAACTTTAAGGTCTTTCCCTTGCACGGGAGACCCGACCTTTTCTTTGTCGGGTCTCCGTTGTCGTGGGGCTGCAACGTGGAGCGGCCTCCAACAGGAATGACCTGGGGCTCCAGTCGCGGAGCTGCGGAACTACTCACCATCACGGAACTGGCCGAGTCCGGAGCGGGTGGAGCTGTGGTGGAGCGCTGCTGTGACCCGACACCCGGAGTTTCGGAAGCTCCTACCGCAGGTCTGTGGACAGTAATACCGGGAGCCCGCGGGTCCATGGTGGGAGACCGCTTTTCGGGGCTTCCGCAACGGTGACTTCTCCCGCCCGAGTTGTGGGGTTGAAGAGGGGCCTACATCACCTGGAGCGGGGCCTTACATCACCGCCCCGCGCGGCTTGGAATGGCCGCGGGACTTTGTGAGCACCCGCCGGGGCTCCAACACCAAGACCCGGTGCGTGGCCTTGCATCACCCGCCGTGGCTTTAATGGCTGCGGGACATTTAACATCGCCCGCCGGGGGCTTTGACTCTGTCTTTGACTCTGACATGGGGGGGAGAGGGGAGTGCAGGGGAGAGATATGTTTAAGTTTTGCCTTCCATCACAGTGAGGAGGACTCACTGTGATGGATGTTTATGTGAATTGAATTGTGTTGGTGTGTGTCTTGGTTTTTTTTTGTATGGCTGCAGAAACCAAATTTCGTTTGAACCTCATGTGAGGTTCAAATGACAATAAAAGGTATTGTATTGTATATATTTTATATCTGGAGACAGATCCCCATTAGGTTATTTTTGACAATATAAAGATTTCCAATGCTTCTTTCTTATAAGTAGTTAAAACTTTTATTTCTATCCATCTTTTACTAGTGATAGTCATTTATGGATGATCGTCTTCCCCAGCAAGCATCCATATTATTAAACAACATAAAAATAATGGAAAAGTCTGAAAGCCTAAAATTCAGTTTCTCTGGAAAGTTTGAGAAATGCCAGAATGTCAAGTTGTACTGAAATTGGTTTCTGTTCCCTGTGGTATCCCAGGCGTGATGGTGCAGGTTTGCACAAAATCATTCCATGTAGTTTCCACACATGGCAAAAATAGCAACAATAATTGCTTGAAGGGAGGGTATTGTAAAAAGATCACAACAGCAAATGTTACCTTCAGTGTTGACCACGGTTTGAGTGAAAACAACTCTTCATCAGATCCATTCTAATCTCATGAGTGTTACTTTAATTTGATACCTTTTAATATTGAGCTCTTTGCCCAGGAAAATAGAACCTTACAATTCAACTTATTTGGGCCTCTCTAAATTCAATACACCTTGACTGAAGGTCCTTTCCTTTTATAAAAAAACACAATCCGTGCCGAGCTAAACTCTCACCACAAATTAAATTCTCCATTCCTGGCAACATTTGGCAAAGAATTAATAACAGATTTCTTTCTAATTGTTTTTCATACCCTTGCCCAAGATATCTTATGGCTTCAAATAGGCCATGGTAGCCTTATCGAGGCCATACAAAGTCCAAGCACTACCTCGATAAGGCATCAAAAAGGCTAAAAGCGACTTTTGCTCTAAATTGGATGATGCGACAGATGTTTGGCAGCTGTGGCAGAGCTTGCACGCCATCGCATTTTATGAGGTGAAACAACATGGCAGCTCAAGCGACAGCGAGGCATCTCTCCCGGGTGAGTTCCATATGTCCCACATGTGCATTGATAGGGAGAGCACTGATGTGCCTTCTTAGACCCCCACAGCCCCAATGTATCGCAATCTCAGTCACCAAGGCCAACATCAGAAGATCCTTCAGGATGATGAACCCTTGAAAAATGTCTGGACTGGATGGTATACTTGGTCGCGTTCTCAAAGCCAGCATGGACCATATGTCATAGAGTGATACAGTGTGGAAACAGGCCCTTCGGCCCAACTTGCTCACACCGGCCAACATGTCCCAGCTACACTACTCCCATCTGCCTGCATTTGGTCCATATCACTCCATTTGTATGAAAAAAGTTACCCCTCAGATTCCTATTAAATCTTTTCCACTTACTGGCCAACTGACTGGTGTTTTTGATGACATCATCAATCTCTCATTACTGAAGTCCGAGGTTCCCACCTGCTTTAAAAGAGCATCAATGATACCAGTGCCCAAGAAGAGTAAGGTGATGTGCCTCAATAGGTGGCAGGTGGCACTGACAGGTGGCACTAATATTCGTGGTGATGAAGTGCTTTGAGGGGTTGGTTATGGCGCATATTAACTTTCTTAGCAAGGACCTGGACCCACTATAATTTGCCTATCGCCACAGTAGTTGAATGGGGAAATCCATCTCGCTGGCTCGCCACTCTGCTCTGGACCACTTAGACAATAAAAGCACGACCTCAGGATAATTTTATTAATGAGTCAGCATAGACAATAATGAATGAATGAATGAATACTTTATTTTATTGTCACATGTGACAAGCCACAGTGAAATTATTTTCTTGCATACCCAAGGAATGCAAATTGTCGCCACATAAGGGTGCTGACAAAGTTACAAAGTTTACACAGTAACCGCGCCAAGTCCTCCTTTGTTCCCCCCACCCTTCACGGTGGACTCCCCATGCTGGGTCTTCCATTGTCCATTGTTGACCCCTCATTTACGGCGGTCCCCCATGCTAGTTAAAGGGTTGAATGTTCTTTTTTCTGCATCTCACTGCATGACAAATCTACCTTTACAATTAGAAATTTTCAATGCTTGGCTGAGGTATAATATGTTCTGCATTGCTAAGCATGATTGAATCTCACATTTCTTCAATTAATTGTACTTGCCAACCATCTGCCTGTTCCTGACATGTCCATTAGAATGGGTAGTTTATTAAATTCCCTCTTTTTGTCTTATCTATAAATATTAAGATTGTTCCCACTCCTGAGACACAAGCCTCAAATTATCCTTTTAAACAAAAAGTAGATCTAGCCGCCCTTCCATTTTAACGAATCCTGTGAATGCTTAAGTGTTGGTTATGTTCAAGGCTTAATTTCATAGACCTGATTTCAAAGAAATTGAGGGATAAGGGTCTTCCCAATGGTAAAGTGGACTGAAAATAAAGGATAAGCTCTCATTTTGAATGAATGGACATACCTGAGAAGAAGGTAGACAAAAATGCTGGAGAAACTCAGCGGGTGAAACAGCATCTATGGACCAAAGGAAATAGGCAATGTTTCGGGTCGAGACCATTCTCCAGCATTTTTGTCTACCTTCGATTTTCCAGCATCTGCAGTTCCTTCTAAAACATACCTGAGAAGAATGCCTTTTTTCATCTTCCTAAGAAGGTCTGATTTACATTTACAATGATACATTTGTTATTGGAAGTAATATTGCCATTCTTTGAAAAGTTGTTTCCATTTCTATAGACATTCTACAGCAATATTCTTTGCAGCAATTCACCCCATACTATTACTCATAATAAATTGTGATCATACATTAATGAGAGATCACCTGCTAGGCTCCAGTTTCTGCTAAGTGGTTGTTGTGGGAATTGTCATGCTTCAATCTAGCATCTGCGGCACATTTTGTTTTGCAGCAAAATTCTCATCTTAGACAGCAGTTAAACATTCTGTCCTTGTTCTTCAAGTCACCCAACGTCAAAGAAAAACACACAGAACTGGATGAGTTCAAATAAGTGGAGGAAGCTAATGTTAGACTTCAAGCCAGAAATGTTTCCAATAATGCTGCAGCATCGTGGGAGATCAATGTCCTTGGATCTTCCTCTGCGGTGCCTCTGAAGATGCTGGTGTATCTCTACTGGACAACTGCTAGCTACAATTGCCAATTGCTTTCGTTTTAGAGAACTGGCATCATTTTTTCCTCACGAATTTCAATGGACCACATTATGTTGTTTATCATTGTCATGTGTACTGAGGTAGAGTGAAAATATTTGTTTGTGTGCCTCCAGTCAAATCAAAGCATACTATGCCCGAGTAAATCATACCACACGTGAGGATTTAACCTTTGCCCTGGACTGCTCACTTGGTCCTGCCCACCTGCCCATAGCTGTTTCAGATATGGAGGGCCATTTGAGCTGGCCCTTCAAACTTGAGAGCCTTCTGATAAGACTTGGCAAGGCTCAGCAATGAGTGTGCCTTAGTTTGCCGAGACTGTGCTGTGAATAGCTTGACAGATACCGACAGAAAGCTAAAGCTGGGGCTGCAGTAACACCTCCTGTCAACACCACCAGCACTGTAAGTTAAAAGTCCGTGATATCCAGGAAGATTTTCAGGAAAACCATTCCAATGGATGTAAATTAATTAAAAATTAAAAGTTAAAAAACTGTACAAACAAGTTGAGGCTAATCATTTAGCTTAAGTCAACAGGAGCAGATTCCTATCTCTAGTCATGTCTTCCCCTCTCATCCTTTCTGCTTTCTGCAGCGACCACTCGCTCTGTGATTTCCTGCTCCGCTCATGCTTCCCCATCTACCCCACCTCCGGCACTTTCCCCTGCAGCCAAACGAGGCTCACAATTGTCCCTACACCAGTTCCCTCATCAGCACCCAGGCCCTTAAATACTCCTTCCAGACGAGGAAGAGATTCACATGCATCTCCAATCTCATCTATTGCATTTGGCGTGCAGACTAGGCAACCATTTTGCTAAACATCTGCACTTGGGCTATCTTGAACTTCCAGTTGCCTATCATTTCAACACCCTTTCCCATTCCCCCACTTACCACTCAACGTCGACCTTCTTCCCTGCCAATGTGAGACCAATCGCAAACTCAATGAACAACAAATCTTATTCCACTTGGGTCGCTTTTAATCTTATGGTATGAACATTGAACATTGAATTTCACAAATTTCAGATAACCCTGCCTCAATGATTCTTTCCCACTCTCACCGGTCCACCAATTTCTCATTTTGTTCACATCACCATCTGCCCATTACTCACACATCTACTCACCTCGATTTATTTTCCTTTGACGTACCTTCCTATCCCCACCTGGTTCCCCCTACCCACGATCCCTCCTTTATCTGGTTTCACTTCTCACCTTCCAGCCTTTATCCCAACCTTCCCCCATCCCATCACATCCCCTCCTGACTCCATCTGCCCCAATGTGCCATTCTACATTTCCTTGATCATCAACCGCTTTGATCTGTGTTATCACGCCTTATCCTCCCATATCTCTCCCCTGACCCTCTGTCTGAAGGGACTTGACCCTAAACATCACCCATTCCTTCTCTCCATATACGCCGCCTGTCCCACTGAGTTGCTCCAGCATTTTGTTTCTACAGCATAAACCAGCTTCTGAAGATCTTTCCCATGCATCCCCAATTCTCTTTATCTGTTTCAAATGGTTAAATTGTAGCTGGCAAGAATGGCTGGGTTATTTGCAAAGGTGGTCTTCTGTTGCAAAAGTATTGAGAAAGTTGGTGTCATTTATTATAATAAAAACCTTAAATAAAGCTGGAAAACATTAACATTAACCTCAAAATTGCTGAATGACACCGATCATGTGTCAAAAGGTTGCCATAGAAACATATAATAATGATTACAGAATGTGAGATGAAATACTGTACCAAGGCTTTTTGAAGTATGTTAAGAGAAAGCGAGTGACCAGGGAAACAGTGTGTACCCGCAGGGACATAGAGACAATCTAGTCATGGAGTCAGGGGGATTGTTGCGAGGTCTTTAATGAATACAGCATTAGCATTTAAGAGGAGGTGCCAGATGTCTTGGGACAGAGAGGTAGATTAATTTCCAGGGCCTGATGAGTTGTAATAAGAACAGCTATGGGAGACAAGATAGGAGCCCTATCAGACACTCTTTATTAGCCACGGGAGAAGTGCCAGATGACTGCAGGATAGTAAATGTCGCTTTATTGGAGAAGTAGGGATATTGAAGAATCATGGATAAGCCAGATGACGATAGCTATGAATCTTCCATCAGTGCCTGGGAAATAATTGGAAAATAAAAGGGATAGGAAAAGTGAAAAATGACCTTGCATAAGAATAGCAGATAATATTAAGGATAATCCCAAGAGATTTTATAAATGCATGAAGGGGAAAAGGTTAACCAGAGACAATGGGGCCCGTCAGGGATCAATGCGGGCTTCTCTGTGTGAAGCCACATGAGATGGGTAAGATCCTCAATTAGTATTTCTTCCCGGTTTTGCCTGTGGAGAAAATCATGAGAACCAAGGAACTTGGGGCAGTCAACAGTAGTGTCTTGAGGACAGTCAGTATTATGTTCAAGGAGGTGCTGAAGGTACAGATGCGTATGAAGGTAGACAAATCTCCAGGGCCTGATCAGATGTATCCGAGGACACTGGGAAGCTAGAGAGTAAATTGCAGGTTCACTGGCTAAGATTTACGAATCATCATTAAGTGTGGGCGAGGTGCCGGAAGGCTGGCGGGTGGCAAACGTTGTGCCTCTACTTAACAAAGGGCTGCAGGGAAAAGTCTAGGAGGTGAAAAGTGAAACCAGATAAAGGAGGCCAGTAAATTGAGCATCTGTGATCGGAAAGTTACTAGTGAATATTCTGAGGGATAAGATATGCATGCGTTTAGATGGATTAGGGCTGTTTTGGGATAGTAAGCACAAGTTTGTTCGTGGGAGATTGTGTCTCACAAATCTGATTTAATTTTTTGAAGGCTGAATAAGGCAGAGCTGTAGACGTATATATGGATTTCAGCAAGGTTCCGCATGATAGGCTGCTCCAGAGGGTGAGATTGCATTAGGTTGAAGGAAATATAGCTAAATGGAGAGAAAATTGGCTTCATGGGAGGGAGAAGAGGGTGATGGTGGAAGACTGTTTTTCAGACTTTAAGCCTGAGACTAGAGTCTCAGGGGTCGATGTTTGGCCCAGTGCTGTTTGTCATCCAGATCAATGATTTGGATGAGAACGTACAAGGCATGATTGGCAAGTTTGCAGATTACACTAAAAAGGGAGAAATTGTCGATAGTGAAGATCGGTTGGCCAGGTGGGCTGAGGAATGGTTCATGGAATTTAATACAGAGATATGTGAGGTGTTGCATTTTGCGACGTCTAACCAAGGCAGGACCTACACAGTGAATGGCAGGGCTCCGGGGAGTATTGTAGAGCAGAGAGATCTAGGAGTGGGGGTACATAGTTCCTTGAAAGTGGCATCACAGGTAGATAGGGTGATCAAAAAGATTTTGGGCACATTGTAGCAATGTTACAAAATTTTGAGATTTTAAATATCAAGTCTGCAATTTATCCCATCAGATAAAGCATAGAAATTAGTTTAATTTGACACCTAATTCACTTTCATATCTTCAATATTAAAAAAGTTATGGCTATTTTCATACTCTGAAATTAGCATCTTGGTCCCTATTGCTTTTCCATTGACTTAACACAAAAGCTGTGATCGAGGACAGTCAAAAGCCCATAACTTTCTTAAAAATTAAGAGAACTGAATGAAATTTTCAGTTATTGTAGATTGAAGCATTCTGAAACAAATATGAAAAATCTTACTTGGATGACCTGAAATTAAAGCATATAATTAGTTAGTTACCTAATTGTAGCTAATTACAAAATTCAATTACTAGATCTAAACATCTATCCATTTCTTAACATTTTTAAATAGCCTAAGTGTCCAAATAACATTCACACAAGAATTCACAATATAACATGATTTTTAAATCTCATTGTCATGAATTTATAGGCCAAACTGAAGGAATTTAGTGTTTAATGCCCGTAAATTAATAATGCCCGCCATTTAAATCATCTTGCGAGTGGGATTTTGTGGAGCGCGATCGTTTGGAATGTTGCGGTTTGCGGTGAATTTAAACCCCATATCGGCAGGAAAAACACTGCCGGTTCATATGGGTCCTAAATCACCTTTTTGCAACGTAAAATTTGGATTAAAGTAATCCTAAAATGCAAGTTTATATGTAAAATAAACAGCATACATTTATTTGTCCCGTACGGGAGATCCGTCCCGTTGTCGGCGTTGACGCCGTTAGAAGTCAACTTTTAATTTACTACTGCAATTAAATTATCCAGTGATGTTTTAAAAAAACTTCATAAAACGGATGTCAGAGCGATTTCTCTGCAACAGCTGAACAGCCTGAGAAAGATCAACTCCGACAGGCAGGAGAAAACGGCATTATAATCCCGCCCCCCTCTCAAAGGCGCCAAAGTCGCGCACACGGCCAGTGGCTGAACTGCAGCGCCGCTGAAGGTAAGTTTTGTAACATACCTACACATTGGCCTTCATTTGTCATATTTTTGTCCAGAGTAGGGGAATCATGAGGGGGAAAGACCTGAGGGGTAACCTTTTTACACAAAGTATGATGGGTGCATGGAACGAGCTGCTGGAGGAGGTAGTTGAGGTAGGTACTATTGCAAAGTACAAGAATCATTTCAAAAGGAGCGAACAAGACTACAAAAAGTAGTAAACACTGCCCAGTCCATCATCGGCTCTGACCTCCCTACCATCGAGGGGATCTATCGCAGTCGCTGCCTCAAAAAGGCTGGCAGCATCATCAAGGACCCACACCATCCTGGCCACACACTCATCTCCCCGCTACCTTCAGGTAGAAGGTACAGGAGCCTGAAGACTGCAACGTCCAGGTTCAGAAACAGTTTCTTCCCCACGGCCATCAGGCTATTGAACTCAACTCAAACAAAACTCTGAACATTAATAGCCCATTATCAGTTTATTTGCACTTTATCTGTTTTATTTATCCATGTGTGTAAATATTTATATAATGGTATATGGACACACTGATCTGTTCTGTATTCATGCCTTCTATATTCTGAAGCAAAGCAAGAATTTCATAGTCCTATCTGGGACACATGACAATAAACTCTCTTGAATCTTGAATCTTGAATCTGGATAAGATAGGTCGAGAGGGATAGAGGCTAAATTTAGGCAGGTGGGATTAGTGTAGATGGGGCATCTTGGTCAGCATGGGTAATTTGGGCAGAAGGGCCTGTTTCCACATTGTGTGACTATGACTATAATTTACTACAAAATGAAATTTTACGGTAACGATAGCTGAGTCACTTAATAGTTCATGGTTAATGGTGCCGTGAAGTCATGGTGTGGCCAGTGCTGGGAGTTGGAGCTCTACCCCTGAAAGGATACCAAAAAATAATGGTTAAAAGCACTAAAAGCAGAAGCGCAGGTTGAATTATTGTGGGAAAAGGTGGCCATGCACTGAATTAATGCATCCTCCCACCTTTCTCGTGTGTGTGAGGCACGAGTTTGCTAATAGTGATATTTGTGGAGTGAACGATTGCAGGGAAACAGGTCCTTTGGCCCAGCATGCCTATGCTGAACTTTGAAGATGCATCCATACTAACCACACATTCCTGTACACTGCCTGTAGATTTTTAATGCCTTTGTGATTCGAGTGCTTGTACAGATACTTTTCAAATGTTGTTTTTCTCCAACAAACCCCTCAGGCAATGAATTTCATATTACAGCCACCTTCTGGATGAAAAACATTATTTCTCAAATCTGGTCTATACCTCCCATCCTTTACCTTAAACCTATGACTTCTAGTTCTAGACTTCTCTGATATGGGGAAAGGTTTAATTGTACCTCCTCTATCTATATCCTCAACTTTGTACACCTCAGCCAGGTACTCTTACCCCTCAGCCTCCTGCACATCATAGAAAACAAACCCAGCCTATCCATTCTCTAATTACAATTCCATTTCAGGTAACATCCTCTGCACCCACTCCAGAGCAATTATCTCCTTCCTATAAAGTGGCAACCAGAATTATTCCAGATTAGATTAGATTAGATTTCCTTTATTGTCATTCAGACCTTTCGGTCTGAACGAAATGCTGTTGCCTGCAGCCATACATATAATAATAACAACACACAATAAACACAAATTAACATCCACCACAGTGAGTTCACCAAACACCTCCTCACTGTGATGGAGGCAAAAGTCTTAGAGTTACTGTCTCTTCCCTCCTCTTCTCCCTCTGCGCCGAGGCGATACCCCACCGTGCAATGGTATCAGTCCCGCGGTTCAAGCTCCGCGGCCCGGGGGTGGTCGAAGCTGCCGCCCTCCAGTCCAGCGGACGCAGCTGTTGCAACGGGAGCTCCGGAAAACAGGCACCAGCCTGTGACCTGCGAGCTCCTGACTATGTCGTCCACTGGCCCGCGGCCGAGCCCCGGATCCAGGTCGTCGCCGCCGCCAGAACGCCGCCTCAGCCGCCGGAGCACCGTCTCCGCCCCGCACCGGGCCGCCCACACGGCAGCGTCTCAGCCCCGCACCGGGCTGCCCCCACGGGATCGCCTTCCAGCCGGGACCCAGGCCGCTCACACGGGAGCGCCTTCCAGCCGGTAGCCAGGCCACCCACACGGCAGCGTCTCAGCCCCGCACTGGGCTGCCCCCACGGGAGCGCCTTCCAGCCGGTAGCCATGCCGCCCGCACGGGAGTGTCTCAGCCCCGCACTATCCGCCCTCACTGCAGCGCCGAGTCGTGCCGCTGCCCGGACGTCGCCACAGCTCGAAGACGGCCAGCCTCGCGTTGGTGAGTCCTAGCTGGCTCTTCCTCCGGACCCTCGAGGTCGGCCGCAGGTTGGAGGCCGCCAGCTCCGCCATTAGGCCTCAGCGCAGACGGGGGAAGAGAAGGGGGTCTCAAAAAAGTCGCATTCCCCCGAAGGGAGAGACAGAAAGCCCTGTTTCACCCCCCCCCCCCACACATAACACCACCTAATAACCAAAAAAATTACTAAACTAGACAAAAAAAAAACAACACAAAAAAGTAAAAACAGACAGACTGTAGGCGAGCCGCAGCCGTATCACAGCACCGCCACTTCCGGATATGACCTAAGCAGCATTTTATAACGTTTTACTAAAACCTCTCTGCTGTTATATGCCATACCACACTTAATGAAGACATGTATTCCAAGTGTTCTATTAACTACCTGTGCTGCCAACTTCAGGGATTCTCAAACTTGCATGGTAAAGTCCCTCTGATGCCCAATATCTTCTGGGGCACTGCCATTCATTGTGTATGTCCTAGCCTTACTAACCCCTCACTAATTGCTTACATGTCTCAGGATAAAATGTCATCTCCCATTGCTCTGCCCATTTTAACCAGCTCAAATATCAACAATACCACAAATGTCCATGTTATTGCAAACTACCTAATGACACCACCCACAGTACATTCAAAACCAAATTGTTGATGTAAGTAACAAACAATAAGATCCCAGCACTGATCCCTGTGAAGCAGCACTGCTCACTAAAATAACCCACCACCATCATTCTGTGTATCCTATCACCAAGCAAATTTTGAATTCAATTTACCAACTAGCACTGAATTCCACAAGTTCTAATATCTCGGTAAAGTCTCCTCTGTGGGATATTTTGGCTGTATTTTTGAGAAGGCTCCGCTCCTTCAATGTCTGCAGTAAGATGCTGCAGATGTTTTACCAATCGGTGGTAGCCAGTGCCAGCTTCGTCGCTGCCGTGTGCTGGTGCAGCAAGGCGAAGACCACGAACGCCAACAGGATCAACAAACTCATCAGGAAGGCTGGCTCCATCCTGCGGGCGGAGTTGGATTCATGGGAGTGGTCTTGGAAGGGAGGATGCTCCTCAAACTGTGGAGCATCTTGGACAATACAGCTCACCCCCTCCATGACACACTGGTCAACCTGAGGAGTACCTTCAGCGACAGACTGGTTACCCCAAGATTCATGTCAGAATGCCACAGGAGATCCTTCTTCCCTGTGGCTATCAAACTGTACAACTCCTCCCCCTTCTGTCATGGGGTAGACTGACTCCCCTCCCCAACCCCCATCCCAATCTTTGCACATCCCCAATCCTTTCCACTCGTCACATTAATTTCATGTTTCATGTATTTTGTGTTTTATTACTGTTGACAGATCAATTTCCCTCCTGGGATAAATAAAGTTCTTTAGTATCATATTGCATCGTATATTGTGAAAGGTCTTATTGATGTTAAATTACATCAACCATTCTGCCCTTATTGATATGCTATTCAAACTCTTTGAAAACTGTTGATCTAATAAGCGAGTTTGGTATTCCGATACGCATGCCCAGGTCATAGGTCACTAGCTATAAACAGTCTAGGCAACGGTGGTGCTGCGTTGTGTGCAGGCTTGCATTTTGTCCGTGGTCGGGGTCGGGCCCGGCTCACCGTCACTGCGGGTGCTGTTGAGTTGCTGCTGGGCTGTCCCCGTCCCCCTCCCTGGTGTCCCGTCCTTGTCCAGAGGTGTCTGGGGTGGCTCCAGCTCAGCTCAGCCTGTCCCGCCGGGTTGGCCGGCAGCCCTCCACATCCACCCCCCTCCCCTCAGTCCGACACCGAGATCTTGCTGAAGATGGGCAGCCGCCGGCCTTGCTCGAAGGGCGACTCGGAGCCGCTGCTGCTGGAGTCTTCCTGGTCGGAGAGAGTCTGCGGACGGGCTCCTGCCGGCCATGGGCAGGCCGGGTGCCCACTGGAGCTGCTGGTGCTGTTGGTGATGGTGGTGCTGGCGGCAGCAGCAACCTCTTCCCCCTCCCTTGCCCAGCCCCAAGCCCAGAGTCCGGGCCAGCTCCAACTCCAGGTCGGATCTGAAGGCCGGCCGCTGCACGGCCCATTCGAGCGCCGGGCCGGAGGAGGCTGAGCCCAGGCTGGCGCTCTGGGCAGGCGAGGCCGGGACCCTCGCTCCTCCTCGGGGTTGTGGATAAAGTGGCAGCAGGTATTGTCAGGGGCACAAGCTAGTGGTATGCAAGGTACGTCTTGTATGCGGTGGCGGCTGAGGGAGCGCAACTCGGCCAGGCCATGGGCGAACTGGCACTTCGGGGAGCAGGTTCCTCTGGAGTTGGCGCTTCTCCGCGCTGGCCGATGGCCTGGGGGCCAGTATGGGTGTGGGACACTCAAGTGGGAGGGGGGGACCGGGGACGGTCCAATGGCGGTTCGGCAGCGCTTGCAACGACGGGGACACGGGTTCGATCCTGTCTGCGGATAAGGCGCGGTTCTGTGTTCGTGCAGTTGCCAGTCTCCCCCCCCAGGTCTCACGGTCTCCTGCCCCCACCCCCGGTCTCCCACTCGTATCTGCCCCCTGACATATACAAAATTGAAAAAACTATACTCACTGAATCTACAGCGCTTCGTTCGATTTTTATTTATAGCATTTGACCTTTGACAATCCCATGTGTCCTTGCGTTTTTCAGAATACCGAACTCGCTTATTTGTCGGACAGGATCTTTTCCTCATTTAGTCATGCCGACTATTTGTGATTAATCCCTACTTTTCCAAATGTAAATCAATTCTGTCTCTCAATTATTTTTCCAATAACCTCTCCACCACTGATGTTCGTATCAGAGGTCTGTAATTACCTGGCTTATTCCTGCAGCCTTTCTTGAATAAAAGCAGTATTGTACGCAATCAATATTTTCTTTGAACAGGTGTATAATGGCAGCTTGGAGCACTCTAGGATTCATAAAGAGGCTGAAGTTTTCATGCTAAAATATATCTTTGTTGTTCAAAGGCTTATTTGTCAGCAGGCAGTCGATAAATCTGTTGTTTTGAGGCTATATTCACAGTATTTCATCTGGAATGCTACGAGTGTAGCTAGAATCAGGATGCTGAGAGAGGATGATGTAAAAAACCAGCAGGTTCATTTAGATTATTCAGTGAAATCAATCAGTATGGTTTATGTCTGTTTCATATGTGACTCCAGACCCACAGATCAGCTTGACATTTAACCATCTTCTGAAATATCCCGGGAAGCCAAAGAGTTTGGGATGGGGAATAATGCTGGCCTTGCGAAGACTCACCATGTTCCAGGAATAAATTAATAGACCAGTGGATTATTGAATTGTGCTTTGGCAACAGCTACCTCAACTGTCGGGTAAAGAACATCAACTCATGTCTTCAGCTCTTCCAATAGAACTTTCCCAAGATGCAGGAACCCCAGGTGGTTTGCCCCAACTTACCTTCAATTACATAATTCCAGCCAATGCCAAAAATGTGGATGCTACCACGCTTTGAAATGAATTTTTTGGTTTAACTTTCCCTCCGTAGGCACATCAGAAATCTTTCCCTAGATATTACATAGCTCCTCCAATCACATTTATGGGTAGACACATAGCTAATCAATCACGTCAATGTAGTCCAACTATTTAATATTAATTTTACTTCGGAGTCACGTGAGTGATTCGGTGAAGAGGCCCCGCCAGTGCGCATGCACGTCATTACATGGTTCGCATGGCAAGGCACCGGACGTGCAGGGCTTCGCTCCCTGCCGACGTTAAGGTGAAACCTGCAGGTAAGAGTTTTTATTACTTACCAGGTTTGATGTTCGTGCAGGAACCTCTCTTCACAGAGGTATCCTGCAGGAATTGGCGGTCTGGCGAGTGAACCGGCTATGGGCTGAGGGGAGACCCCGGTTCCGACCGCGGAAGCGGATAGTCGGGTAAAAATGTCGGGATTTTCGCTTTTTTAAGGCCACTGACAAAGCGGTCAGTGGTTTCAAACCTGCTGTGTTCCCCGGGCTGGGTAAAACATGCAGGTGGGCGGAGTTACCGCCAGAGTTGCTGACAGTGAGGTTAGAGGTTAGTGGTTCACAGAATCATCGATCTGTGGGTCCCAGGCATGATAGAGTCAAACAGCCCTATTGAACTCGGAGGAGTCGGGCTGAAAGGATTCTCTTCCAGAAATAGGTATGTTTCTGTATGCATTCTGTTGTTATTTTTTAACCCTTCACAGGCACCAGTGCGGGCCCATGACACAGGCCGCGCCAGCAGCACCTGGGACAGGACTGCTTAGTGTATGAGCGCGCGCCTATGGTAGAGGCCACGCCAGCAGCGCCTGGGACAGGACTGCTTAGTGTATGAGCGCGCGCCTATGGTACAGGCCGTGCCAGCAGCGCCTGGGACAGGACTGCTCAGTGTGTCAGTGTGGGCCTATAGTACAGGCCGCGCCAACAACGCCTGGGACAGGACTGCTTAGTGTGTGAACGCACCAACCGTATTGGCGCACGGAGGCTGTGAGGATTTAAATCTCCAGGTAATTGCCACAAACTTAGCTGAAGTTCGGGTTGTTTTGCTGTGGTGCTGTGCTGTGTATTTCTTCCAGGACAACGCCATGGACAAGACGACCAAGGGAAAGAGGCAAGCCGCAAGAAAATCGGTAGACAGCCGCGGGAGTGCGGTCTGTGAATGGCTGCCTCATACCCCTGCACAGTCACTGGTCGGGAGCGGGGCGACTGCAGACCTGGGTGCTGCAAAGCACAGAGCCAGCGCCAGTCGGGTGTAAGGCCACCAGCAAGTCTGTTAGGCCCACTGACTAGCCAGAGTCAGGAGCGGAGAATTCCTCTCCGGGGCTGGATACCGTTTTTTCAACGGTTATCCCAAATGGAGCACCTCTTGCAGAGGTTGTTTCCCCAGGGCACACTCCAGGAGCGGGAGTGGTGTCGGCAGTAGGCTGGAGAAGAGGCCGCGCCAGCAGCACCTAGTAAAGGGCTGCTCGATAGCACCCTCATTGATGAGGCGCATGCCATGGGTCAGCTGAGTTCTGACCCCGACTCTGACGGTGAGTTCAATCCAGGCGAAGAACGGCAGCTGCCAGATGTTCCATCCCTGGCAGTGTGATTCGCTGTCCCATCAGAGTCAGGAGAGCCACTGGGAGATGAGTTGGCCTCCACGATAAATTATTTAGTTTCCCATCAGCTACAGGAGCTCACGATGGATGAGACCGCAAAGAAACATGAGACCCCGGGGAACTGCGTGTTGACTTGAGGTGCCGGCAGTGAACCAGCTGATATGGGGTCAGATGGGCGTGGCATGTGTGCCCAGGAAATAAAGCTGCAACGAATGCTGCTGGGCTCAGGAATGACTGCGTTCGCTAGAAAGGGCAGCTATCTGAGACGCAGCAAGGTTAAGCCACCGGTAGTCGGCAAATCTGAGAAGGTATCCCTACAAGAGAGGTGCAGATTCCGGGTTTGGACCAGGAACAAGCGGCCGTCGATGCAGATGTGCAGCTGGCGCTCTGCAGCGGGACCACGGATGAACGGCAGAGGTCATCATTTGGCGACAACGCACCCTATGCCTGCATCGGCAGTGGCCGGTTCACTGAAGCTGGTGGCAGCGTGACAGCTGGGCACAGGTTCCACGCACCCTACCAGTCCTACTCAACAAGGTGGGTCTGGCACTTCCAAAACATGGGTAAGTGGACCACTCACAAGTTGGTAATATTTACACTTGTTTGTACAGCATACAAAGGATAAAAGCATGGTCATCTGCTTAGAGGGCACAATGCTAACATTCCAAGCAAGTTTGGAATTAGAGCCAGAATTGTCGGTTTTCCAGACAGGCTCGAAAATTGGGCAGAGTTGTTGTGCAAAGCACCCATGGAATGATGGCAGGAGTGGCCTGTTCATTATGAAAAATACCGTTCTAATAACAGTAAAACATTGCAAAATGGGATAAACTATATTCCCAGGTTATTTAACAAATTATAAAATCGGTGTTTCAAACCGGAGTTCGTAAACACTTGTTATGTTTGTCTGGATGATATTCTAATGCTGTATTTTTGTTAAAATCACCGGTTCAGTCTCAAACTATATTTGAAAAATTGGGCTCAGCCATCCAGCTAACTTTAAGTTGTTACCTAATAGACTTGTTGGTCATTGGGATTTATCTTTAACTATTGATTAGTTATGACTCCGCCTTGGGGCACGAGATGGGAGTTAATAGAAACCTGTTAAAGCCCAATTCTATTCATCTAGAGTATTGGCAATATAATAGCTGTGACTCAGCTGTGCAAGTCAGGAAAGTAGCAATCTCTCAAATGACATGTGGGTGATTGTTAACAGGCTTATGCTGTGAACAGCTGAAGCTACCTAAGTCACAATGATGAACAAACAGTATTCAGCATTGCTCCAGCTAAGTGCTCTAAGTTGGGAAAAATTGTGAATGTCATCTCTAGTTGGAGGTGCAGGAGATTTGCATAAGTTGCCAATTCTTCAGTTGTTGGTATCAACTAGCTATAGACGCTAGACGCATCCCATGGGTAAAGGGCTATTGAGCAAATACATAATCTACAAGCCCAACTTCAAGTTGATACACTACGGTGGTGGCAGATGTTAGTCACATGGCAATCAAAAAATATCCTGGAATATTTACCTAATTCCATGCCACTGGTGTATCATCAAGTTCAGATTCAGGACAACACAGAATAAGAGTTGAATCACAAAGTATTTATGAAAATATGGTTCATGCTTTTTCACTGATTGCAAAAATATGTGGTATAACAGTGGTGAGAGATACATTCTCGCCACAAGATGGAGGAATGTTCTTTTATGCTTTTCTCCATTTTGCCTCATCAGTCGGGTCTTGAAATAAAGTCAGCAAGATCTCGCTTTAGTTTTCGTACTGTCTGACTGGCTGTGCAGACATGCTTCCCGCTTTCGTCGGGCATTGTAATCCAACCGTATAAGGTTATTCTGAAAAAACAAAAACTTTGCTGGTTCAAACTTTGGTTCAGGAAACCAGCCTCTGCATAATAAAACAATTATTGATTTACACATTCTCAATGGATTGCCTTATGGCTCAGGTTTGTCACATCGATCCATACATGTGCTCACTGCAGAATGCAGGGGAGCACCAAAAAAGCAGTACTTTCCTATTCAGGAGATGGGAAGGGGGTTTTGTTTAATCTTAATGTTACATTTAATATGGTACATATTACTGACTTCTTCCAGTCGGGTTTTTCAACCCCGGATATCGAGTTTTTAAACGATGTCTTTAACACAATTTCTCCCAGTACACGCATACGCAGTATGGGATATTGACGTTGGGTTAACAATACTTCACCAAAGCCAGCTACATCCTTAGTCATGACACTAGGATCAGCACAACGAGGCAGACATTGCAGAAGCTGCAGCTAGATAGGATGGAAATGGCTGCAGATGCCATTACGTTTTACATTCTGATCTACACAAGTAGAGCAGACCAAGGGTGGCAGGATTTAAGATCGTATTTCGACATACCCCACGGACTCACGTCTATGTTTGAGGGCAGGTTTGCTATATTATATCGAGGCCACCAGAACCCTATGAGGTGTGGAATCAGCATTGTTCTTTAGCCACAAACAATCACACAAGAAAAGGTCAGTTCAGACTATTTCAAGGTGGCTGAAGCAGGTTCTGGTTTATGCAGGTATTGACATTGATGATTTTACATTTCATTCCATCAGGGCGGAATGGACGTTCCCATCGATCATATAAGATAAGATAACCTTTATTGTCATTCAGACCGAAGTCTGAACGAAATTAAAGCAGTCATACATACAATACAATACAATAAAAAACAACATTAAACACATATTAACATCCACCACAGTGAGTCCACCCAACATCTCCTCACTGTGATGGAGGCAAAAGTCTTAGGTCTCCAGTCTCTTCCCTCCTCTTCTCCCTCTGCGCTGAGGCGATACCACCCGGGCGATGTTAAAAACTGTCCCGCGGCTCAAACACCGCGGCCCGGGGTGGTCGAAGCTGCCGCCCACCAGTCCTGCTGACACAGCCGCTGGCCCGCGGCCGAACCCCGGACTCAGGCCACCGCCGCCAGAACACCGTCCAAGCCCCCGGAGCACCGTTCCAGCCCCGAGCCGGATCGCCCTTACGTGAGTACTGCCACCGTCTCAGCCTCGCGCCAGGCCGCCCCGACTGGGCACCGCTCCTCCCTCGGGCTGGGCCGCCCCGACCGGGCGCCGCTCCTCCCTCGGGCTGGGCCGCCCCGACCGGGCGCCGCTCCTCCCTCGGGCTGGGCCGCCCCGACCGGGCGCCGCTCCTCCCTCGGGCTGGGCCGCCCCGACCGGGCACCGCTCCTCCCTCGGGCTGGGCCACCCCGACCGGGCGCTGCTCCTCCCTCGGGCTGGGCCGCCCCGACTGGGCACCGCTCCTCCCTCGGGCTGGGCCGCCCCGACTGGGCACCGCTTCTCCCTCGGGCTGGGCCGCCCCGACCGGGCACCGCTCCTCCCTCGGGCTGGGCCGCCCCGACTGGGCACCACTCCTCCCTCGGGCTGGGCCGCCCCCGACTGGGCACCGCTCCTCCCTCGGGCTGGGCTGCCCCGACTGGGCACCGCTTCTCCCTCGGGCTGGGCCGCCCTGGCCGGGCGCCGCTCCTCCCTCGGGCTGGGCCGCCCCGACCGGGCGCCGCTCCTCCCTCGGGCTGGGCCGCCCCGACTGGGCGCCGCTCCTCCCTCGGGCTGGGAGCGCCGTACCTTCCCCGAGCTCGTCCACTCCGACGGGGAGCACCGTTCCTTCCTCGGGCCCGGCCGTCCTCACGGGAGCGTCACAGCCCCTCACGGAAGCCCTGTTCCAGCCCCGAGCCAGGCCGTCCTCACGGGAGCGAGCCCAGTGCGAGTCCTGGCGGGCTCTGCCTCCTGAGCCTCGAGGTCGCCAGCTCCGCCATTAGGCCTCAGCGCAGACGGAGGCAGAGAAGGGGAATACGACAAAAAAGTCGCATTCCCCCGCAGGGAGAGACAGCAAGCCCCGTTTCAACCCCCCCCCCCCCCCAAAAACAGAAACTAAAAACCAAAACTAGACTAACCAAAACGAAAATAAACAACACAAAAAAAAACACAAAAAACACAAAACAAACAGGACTGCCGGAGAGCCGCTGCAGCCAGAGCCGCGCCGCCACTAGGAATGATCCTCGTGACCGCAGGATGGTCAAGTGAATGCATTTTCAAAGAATTTTTACCATAGGCTGATTGCCGACCCAGGCTGTTTGCCCATTCGGTTTTGCGTTCACTTTAGCCTCCCCTGACATGGAGGGGTTGCTATTGATTGTTTTATTCACACAAGCCATAAATACATTTGAATCAATGTTATGGTTAATGCATTGTTGATTATTCACTCATTCTGAGTCAATCGATGCAGTGAGATGCCGGGATTTAAATCTGCGGCATGAAATCACAGAGCTTTGAACTCTTCACGGAATCACTCACGTGACTCTGAAGTAAAATAGTAAGATTAAACGAGAACTTACCAGTTTGAAATTTGATCTTTATTTTATGAGGAGTTACGTTGGTGATTACGTGCCCACCACACCCAACCCTCTCTCTCATAAAGGTCATATGGTAGTTCTCATATTGCTGATCTTACTATGTTACTTCAAATATTCTGTTATCTGTGATTGCATACCGTTGTTTTGAAGATTGACGTGCATGCGCACTGGCGGGGCTTCTTCACGTAATCAGTGATTACGTGAAGAAGCGCCAGTGATTACTAATCACCAACGTAACTCCTCATAAAATAAAGATCAAACTTCAAACTGGTAAGTTCTCATTTAATCTTACTATTTTACTTAGATCAACCTGCAACTTAAGGTTGGAGATAATAAATGGCATAATGAAGTGTTATAAATGGACAATGCTATCAAAAAAAGATTATAAAAAAAATACCAAGAATGTGCCTTCTTGGCAGTCACATCGATGTGGTTATATAGTCATAGAGCCATACAGTGTGCAAATAGGCCCATTGGCTCAACATACCCACACCGACCAAATGTCCCATCTGCCTGTGTTTGGCCCAAATCCCACTATTTGGCCCTATCCTATCCATGTACCTGTCTAAATGTTTCTTAAAAGTTGCAATAGTACCTGCCTCAGCTACCTCCTCTGACAGCTCATTCCATACGCTCATCACCCTTTGTGTAAAAAATAAGCCTTAGGTTTTTCCCCCCGTCATGTTAAACCTACGTACTCCGGTTCTCGATTTCCCTACTCAGGGCAAAACATTGTGCTTGATCTATTCCTTTCATGATTTACATGATTTACATGATGTACCTCTATACGATCACCAATCATCCTCCTGCACTCCAAGGAATAGAGTCCCAGCCTACTCAACCTCTCCCTAGCTCAGGCCCTCGAGTCCTGGCAATAGCCTCATAAATATTCTCTGCAGTTTTTCCAGCTTGATTACATCTTTCCTATAACAGTGCCCAAAACAAAGCACAATACTCTAAATGTGGCCTCACCAATGTCTTATGAAACAGCAACATGACCTCCCAACTTCTATACGCAATAGTCTAACTGATGAAGGTCAATGTGCCGAAAGCCTTTTGACCATCCTATCTACCTGTGACACCGCTTTCATGTCATAACACATGCTCACCTTGTATTACTTCAGTTTTAAATAATAGTCTTTTGTCTGTAGCAAATAAGTAGATAAATTGCAGGTGAAATCATGTGACAGAATCTGAGCGATTGAGGACACTGAGCAGTTAATTAGGTCCTTATGTCTGTGCTGATCATAAAGATTAGACGCAGAACAACAGTGGTGAAATGAACTGAGCTGAAAAGTGTTGCATTTCATGATTCATAACTGGTAATTGTGACAGCAAGAACTTAGGGAACCAAGAGTATGCTGTCATTTATTACAAGGGGAATTGAATTAAAAAGTAGTGAGGTTACATTTCAATGACCATACCTGGAGTCTTGTGTAACATATTATTATCCTTATTTAAGGAATAATATTAATGTGTTGGAACCAGAGAAGGTTTACTAGACTAATTTAAAAATAGGCGTGTTGCTATGAGAAAAATTGAACAGGCTAGGCTTGTATCCAGAGGAGAGCAGCAGAGTGAAGGGTAACATGATTGCAACATGTAAGATTCCGTTTTGCCTAACACTTGTGTTGGTCATCTAAGGTAAATGAATGAATACTTTATTGTCACATGACAAGTCACGGTGAAATTCTTTGCTTGACTTCCCAAGATATGCAAATAGTCGCCACATAAAGGGTGCCGACAAAGTTACAAAGTACCCCCGTGCCAGGTCCTCCTTTGTTCTCCTCCCGCCCCCCTCCCTCCCGGTGATTCCCCTACGCCGGGCCCCCATTGTACCATTCCCACTTGGTCCATCCTCGTCTGTCGGTCAGCTCCATCATCGATCGCCGCACCAACTTCTCCACTATTGCCATCGGGTCCCATCCTTACGCCTCCGTGGCGCCGACCCAGGCCCCAGCCACGGGCTCCGTTGACTCGTGGGGTTCTGTTGGCTCTCGTGGCTCCGGCTCTGGCTCCCAGTTGCTAAACATTTTAAATCCCCTTCCTATTCCCATACTGAACTTTCTGTCCTGGGCCTCGTCCATTGCCAGAAGGAGGCCACACGCGAACTGGGGGAGCAGTATTTCATATTCCGTTTGGGTAGCTTACAACCTAACAGTATGAACATCAAAGTCTCCAACGTTAGGTAACTAACCTACATCCCCTCCTGTCCACCGTCTTCTTTCTTCCCCTCCCCTTCTCTAGCCAGTCCCCCACCTGCACTTGAACCCATTTCACCGCTCTCCCTCTCCTTCCACCTATATTCCTTCCTCTGCCTTCACAATTTGCACTTCTTATATCGTTCCGCTACAGCTTTTGTCTTTTCATCTCTGGCCTTTGTCCAGCAGTCTGCCAATCAAAAATCCCACTCATTTATTACTCACCAGGCTTTGTCCTGACCCTCCTCTCTTCCAGGCTCCTCCCAACCCACCCCCCACCACCCTCGTCACCACATCAGTCTAAAGAAGGGTTCAGTCAAAACATAATTTATCCATGTTCTCCAGAGATGTTGCCTGACCCCATTGAGTTACTTCAGCATTGTGTGTCCTTTTTTGTAAACCAGCATCTTGCTTCTCCGTGTAAGATTATGAATTGTATTGCCAGGGTGAAACTGGAGAGACTGTTTCACCTTAGAGAAGAACAATTGGTGATGCATTAAATTCATTATTGTATTTCAATGAAGCTATTAATAAGGAATAAATTTGAAAAAGAATGAATATACTTATCAGGCGAAACCTCATTTTGCTTAACATTTCTGGTCAAAGGTTTCAAAGGTTTCAGAACTGTAGATTGGCTATAGCATGTTAGCCAATTAGAATGCTTAGTAATTATAACCCAGCCTTATTATACCATTCAATAGTGTTAGATCCTACCCATGTCTACCAGTTAGAGGAGCAGTGTGAACGTGTGATGATCTGCTTGGTAGTTAATGACCTGAACAATAAAGATGCTTGTGCTTCAACCTGTGTGAGTCTGAACTCTTTATAAGAACCTTTCAACAAAATAAGCTATTGATCTGAAATGTTAGATGTTTCTCTCTTCCCCACTGCCAGATCTGTTGAGTTTATAGCAAGCTTTCTGTGTTTATTTCACATTCCCAGCATTTTCAGTTTGTTATTGTTAATGGGAGAAATGACAAAAGTCAGTGTGTCCCTTCTCCAAATATTGTTTTCAACAAAATCCTATTGATTTTTTTTAAAGTGATTCTTCCCATTGTAATTTCAAACAGACAAATACTATTGGCCAGAAATTATTTTGTTGAGGTTTACATACAAGTATCTGCAAGGAACATGTACAGGTGCACAACCTTTTATCCGAAGATCCAAATAACGAAAACTTCCGAATAGCGGACATTTTTTCGGTCCTTGAAGAAAGGTCCTTGAAAACGTTCACCGAGGGCGGCCCGCAGAGGTGACAGCGGAACCTCCGGTCGGTCCTCGAAGAAAGGGGAACTAAATCCCCATTCATAAAAGAGAAGGTGAGGGTATATTGCGCGGGAGGGTTAATAATTGACAATATGCTGCTGCCTGCCCGCTGAGTTAAAAAGTTCCCACGGTAGACTCACGATACACAGTGTATCGTGAGTCTTGCGTGGGAACTTTTTAACTCAGCGGGCAGGCAGCAGCAGATTGTCGCTCCCTTCAGTTTCACCCCACCTACACCCCTCTGCTTCCCGGCCATGTGTGTGACCCCTTCCCTCCCCTCTCCAGCTCCCCGCCCATTGCACCGGCGCGGGGGCTTTGCACTGTCTTCACGTCGGCGATGCCAGCAGGTCAGTGCCAGTCACCGGAGACGTCAGGACCAACGGGACACCGACCCCCAGGCCCACTGCAAGCACGGAGATCCCAGAGACCCACAGCCAGCAGCAGCCCAGCCCCGTTCCAACTCCAGAGGAAAACTGCAAACTGGCCGGAGACGTCAGGACCACCAGAAGCCGTTCCCCGATGGGCCACTATGGCGACAAGTGGCAGTTCGCCCACAGCCCGAGCTGTGCCCCCTCATCGGGACACCGACCCCCAGGCCCACTGCAAGCACGGAGATCCCAGATCAGCAACTCCAGCCCAGCCCCGTTCCAACTCCAGAGGAACATGCTCCCCGTATGGGCAGAAGCTGATGGTGTGCAAGGTACGTCTTGTTCTTGGGGTCGCGCAGCTCGGGCTGTGGGCAAACTGCCACTTGTCGCCGTAGCGGCCCATCGGGGAGCGGATTCCTCTGGAGTTGGAGGGGGAGGGGGGTATTGTGCTGTTTGATCACCCCCTGCTATCCCAGGGACAGGGAGACAGGACGTTCACCGAGGGCGGCCCGCAGAGGTGACAGCGGAACCTCCGGTCGGTCCTGGAAGAAAGGGGAACTAAATCCCCATTCATAAAAGAGAAGGTGAGGGTACATTGCGCGGGAGAGTAGGAATCCCAAGACAAAGTTGAGTGAGCGTTCACCGAGGGTGGCCCGCAGAGGTGACAGCGGAACCTCCGGTCGGTCCTGGAAGAAAGGGGAACTAAATCCCCTTCATAAAAGAGAAGTGGAGGGTATATTGCCCGGGAGGGTATATCGCCTACCTGGAAGAAACCGGACATTTTTTCCAGGATGTCGTCTGCAAACCAAAGCTCACCAAAGCTCACGTTTGGTGCCAAACGCACGTCGCCTCTGCTGCACACGGATATAAGAGTGTGAAAATGTCGCCTTAGGCCGCCTAAGGGCATGTAGCCCCGCTAGGGTGACATGAGTGCGAGAGGTGATTCAATGCTGCGGGCACATTTAGAAATTCAGGAAATCATTCAACACACTACATTTCATACAGACATTTATTCTGCAAGAAAAAACTACATTGAAGACTCAAACTCGCGACCGAGGAACTGCTGGGATCAAGGCGCAAACTCGCGACCTTGCGGATATGAGCCGAGCACTCTACCACTGAGCCAGCCATTAAAATCTACGCTAAAACTTTTCCATTCCGAAGGCCGACAAATTCCGAATTACAAAAAGTGTCTGGTCCCAAGGCTTTCGGATAAAAGGTTGTGCACCTGTATTATTATTTCAGAACAATCCTCCATGACACTGCTGTATTAACATGTGATCCAACTGAATAGTTGGCTGCAGTTTTGCGGCTCTGATTCATCACACAAGAAGCACCTTTCTTGTTGAAGCATTCTGTGGGATATTTTTTGGTACTTCCAGAATTAAATTCACAACTGCCACCATAATTCTGTGGGTAGAAAAACATAACAAAGTGGTCATCAATTTTCACCACATCACCAGCAGCCCTGAGTATCCACAGCTAAACAACTCATGGGGCGCTCTCACAGGGCCAAGTCTGATGTGTTCCTAGATTTGCTCAACTTACGCAACATTTCCCGTGACCCTGCCTTGGGTTCCCCTGCTGAACGATTATTGTCAAGGCAGACCCGTACCCCGTTGCCCGTTGCAAAACAAACGTTAGTCCCAGATCCCCTTCCACCTGAGGATATTCAAACCAGGTTACGACAGAAGCGTGACATAAAAAAAAATGGTTCGACAAGACGAGCAGATCTCTGCCACCATTGACCCAAGGACAGGTGGTCCGCTTACAGACTGACAAAGGCCATGGGCGTGTTGGAGTGATTTCTGGTCTAGCTTTGGAGCCACCCTCGTACATTGTTAGAGCCGATGACGGCACCTACCGACGAAACAGACAACATCTTCTGCCTGTGAAGGAGCCAATCCCTCCTCCCTATTATCCAGATCGTACAAATTCATTCTGCATCTGGTGACCCTCGCATGCTCTTGCCAGCACAATAATCCATGCCTGTGACAGTTCCTCTGTGTGTCCCATCTTCGCCTGTGCCACAGTCTCCTGCTTCGACCCCAGAGGCGTTGGTCCACTCCTCCACGGGGCTGAAATCACCAACTCTGTCCCCGGGGAAGAGGAATGAAGATGGCCTCTATCGTACATGTGCCGGTCGTGTTAGCAGGCCGGTCGTGAAGTATCCGGACTATGTTTGACTTTACATACGTTTGTCATCGGTTGTGATTTTTCTTATAGGTATACAGTGTTATTGATTCTTTAAGAGGGGGGATGTAGATTAGTGGCTCATGTTATGGGTCATGCTTCTGTAGTTACACCCACTAGCTTATTAGCATCGCGAGCTACTGCACACTTCAGTATGAAGTTTACTCTCAAGTAAGAGCTTGTAGTTATTTATTCTAAATAAACAGTGTATAACCTGCCAAGGTGTGATGACTTTATTATTACAAGAACTCAAAACCAACAGGGGGGGAGAGAGAGGGGGCTATAGCCCCAAACTCTCAGGCTTTAAGGGAGAGGGAGAGGGGGTAGAGAGAGAGGGGCAGAGACAGAGAGAGGGGCAGAGACAGAGAGAGAGGGGAGAGACAGAGAGAGAGGGGGGGAGAGATGGGGGAGAGGGGGGAGAGAGGAGGATGGGGGAGGGGGAGGAGAGAGAGGGGGGGGAGAGGGGGGGAGAGAGAGAGAATGGGGGGAAGAGAGGGGGAGAGAGAAAGGGTAGGGGGAGAGAGAGGGGGGTGGGGGGAGAGAGGGGGAGAGAGAAAGGGTAGGGGGAGAGAGCGGGGAGAGAGAGGGGGGAGAGAGGGGGAGAGAGGGGGAGAGAGAAAGGGTAGGGGGGGAGAGAGAGGGGGGGGAGAGAGAGGGAGAGAGAAAGGGTAGGGGGAGAGAGGGGGGGAGAGAGAGAGGGGGGGGAGGAGAGAGAGAGAGGTAGAGAGAGTGGGGGGGGAGAGGCCCAGGCCGAGCCGAGGACCGGAACCGAGCCGAGCCAAGGCACGAGCGTCGACCAAAGGACTGCGAGTTGGGCCGCCACAGTCTTCAGCTATGTTGTTTGGTCTTCAGTCGACGGCCCGACTTGAATAATGGGGAGGGGGAGGAGGGAGGGGTGGGGGGGTAACGTCGCTCGCAGTGCGAGGAAGAATGGCACGCAGATGCATTGTGACGTCATCAGCGTAAGACAGTCGTTTTTATTTCAAAGTTTTTTCGGATTTTTGAACATTTTAATTAATTACTCGAGATATAAAGAATGAATTTTTCAGATGTGATTTTGGACTCCTGGGGGAAAACCTCTACCAGAATATGTAAAACTTTTACCGTTAGCGCGTCGTTTTTTCGAGATGTGATTATACACAAACAAACACATACACACACAAATACATCCACATACAAGATCAGACTTTTAATAGGTATTTGATATGATGGGGGAAAAGCAGGAACGGGGTACTGATTTTAGATGATCAGCCATGATCATATTGAATGGCAGTGCTGGCTCGAAGGGCCGAATGGCCTACTCCTGCACCTATGTTTCTATGTTTACATGTGTGCCTCTCTGAGGTAATGCCAACATTCCTTTTACCATACTTGCCGGAGATTAGGGATAGTCAGCATGGTTTTGCACGTGGGAGGTCGTGTCTCACAAATCTGATTGATATTTTTGAAGATGTGACCAAAAAGGTCAATGTCTGAACTGTAGATGTTTTATACGTGGATTTCAGTAAAGCATTTGACAAGGTTCTGCATGGTAGGCTGCTCTGGAAGGTTAGATCGCATGGAATCCAAGGAGAGATAGCTGAATTGTTAGCAAATTGGCTCCATGGAAGGAAGCAGAGGATGATGGTGGAAGGTTGCTTCTCGGACTGGAGGCCTGTGACTAGTGGTGTGCTTCAAGGTTCGGTGCTGGGCCCGTTACTGTTTATCATTTACATCAATGATTTGGATGAGAACATACAGAGCAAGATTGGCAAGTTTGCTGATGATACAAAAGTGGGTGGCTATGCAGATAGTGAAAATGGTTGTGAAAATTGCAGCAGGATCTGGATCAATTAGCCTATTCTCCCTATTCCCTGCAACTTAAAACATATTCATTTCTGAACTTTTCCAAATCGCAATGATAGGTTGCTGACTTGAGATATAAACTGTTTCTGTCTCAAGTGTTGCTTAACCTACGGACAATTTCCATGTTTTCTGTTTTCATTTCAGATTTCCAGTATCTCAGTTTTTGCATTTTTGTTATATCTTATTTGTTCAATTTTTTAAAAGTGCTTTAAATGTCCTATTTCAAAAATCAATGTTATAGAAATAATTCAGAATATTTAATTTAGTAAAAAGCAATCAGAAATGCACATAACATTCCAAATGTCATTCAGCTGCAAGGCTTCAAGTTGCATTAGCGTTCTTTCGCTAAATCAATTACTTGAAATGGCGCTTTTAAAATAACAGTATTTTAGCATTCTGAAAAGGAAAGTGAATAGATTTTAAAAATTCAATGATTCCTGAAATATTTCCTAAGTGTTGCAATGTCTGGCAGAAAGCATGCATGAACGATCACTATGGAAACCAAGTGCTAAGCATGTATGTCCAGGCAACTCTATGGTTGTTAAGTGACATTTGACAACTGAAAAACGCCACTTATACGGTGCATTCAGAAAGTATTCAGACCCCTTCACTTTTTCCACATTTTGTTATGTTACAGCCTTATTTAAAAATGGATTAAATTCTTTTTTTAATCATCAATCTACAGCCAATACCCCAGAATGATGTAGCGAAAACAGTTATTTAGAAATGTTTGCAAAGTAATTGAAAAGAAATAACTGAAATATCACATTTACATAAGGATTCAGAACCTTTGCTATGACACCTAAAATTGAGCTTAGCTTCATCCTGTTTCAATTGATTATCCTCGAGATGTTTCTACAACTTGATTGGAGTCCACTAGTGGTAAATTAAATTGATTGGACATGATTTGGAAAGGCACACACCTGTCTATATAAGGTCCCACAGTTCACAGTTCATGCCAGAGCAAAAACCAAGCCACGAAGATGGAGGTGTCCGTTGACCTCCGAGACAGGATTGTGTCAATATCTGGGGAAGGGTATAAAACAATTTCTGCAGCATTGCAGGTCCCGAAGAGCACAGTGGCCTCCGCCATTCTTAAATGGAAGAACTTTGGAACCACCAGGACTCTTCATAGAGTTGGCTGCCCGGCCAAACTGAGCAATCGGGGAAGAAGGGCCTTGGTCAGGGAGGTGACCAAGAACCTGATGGTCACTCTGACAGAGCTCCAGAGTTCCTCTGTGGAGATGGGAGAACCTTCAAGAAGGACAACTATATCTGTAGCACTCCATCAATCAGGCCTTTATGGTAGAGTGGCCAGACGGAAGCCACTCCTCAGTAAAAGGCACATGACAGCCCGCTTGGAGTTTGCCAAAAGACATCTGAACAAGATTCTCTGGTCTGGTGAAACCAAGATTGAACTCTTTGGCCTGAATGCCAAGCATCATGTCTGGAGGAAACCAGGTACCGCTCATCATCTGGCCAATACCATACCTACGGTGAAGCAGTGAGGAACTGGGAGACTAGTCAGGATCGAGGGAAAGATGAATGGAGCAAAGTACGGAGAGATCCTTGATGAAAACCTGCTCCAGAGCGTTCAGGACCTCAGACTGGGGCAGAGGTTCACCTTCCAACAGGACAACGACCCTAAGCACACAGCAAAGATAACGCAGGAGTGGCTTTGTGACAAGTCTGTGAATGTCGTTGAGTGGCCCAGCCAGAGCCCGGACTTGAACTCGATCGAACATCTCTGGAGGGACCTGAAAATAGCTGTGCATATCTGAAGATGAATGCAGCTTTACCGATTCGGGAGTTGACATCAACCTCTACATCTCCATCTACTGTGAACATGCTGCCAAGATGGGTAAATCTTGTGGTGTTTTCCACAGGTTCCCCATTGATTATTACTTGGCCTATTGCCTGCTGGTCTCAAGTCTGCATGGTCTTAGTCTTCTGGCAGATGATCTTTAATCCAACCTTTGATGCATTCTCCTCCAGAGCGGTTGTCATCTCTTGAAGGGTCTGTCTCGACTCTGCTAGTAGTGCAATATCATCGACAAAATCTAGGTCTGTGAGGCATCTTCCTGTTCTCCACTGTATTCCAAATTCAGGTTTGTTCATTGCAGCTGCGGCTCACCTGCAGTCCGTCTATTCTTTCTTTTTTTGTTGTTTTCTTGTCCTGGTTTAGTTAGTTAATTTGAGTTATTATGTTGTGTATGTGTTGGGGGGGGGGGTGGGAGAACTTGTTTTAGTCTCTTCCTTTGGGGGGGTGTGACTCTTCTTGTCGTATCCCCCGTCTCCGTCTGCGCTGAGGCCTAATAGCAGAGCTGGCGGCCTCCAACTGGGACCGACCGCGAGGCTCCGGAGGCAGAACCAGCCAGGACTTACCAGCGCGAGGTTGGCCGACTTCGGGACTGAGGCGGCGGCGGCCCGACTCGGGGCTGAGGCAGCGGCGGCCCGACTCGGGGCTGAGGCAGCGGCGGCCCGACTTGGAGCTGAGGCGGCGTTCCGGCTGCTGGCCCGACTTGGGGCTGAGGCGGTGGCGGTCTGACTCGGAGCTGAGGCGGCGTTCCGGCGGCGTCTCGACTCGGGGCTGAGGAGATGGTGGCCCGACTCGGAGCTGAGGTGGCGTTCCGGCTTTCGGCGGTGACCCGACTTCGGAGGTTCGGGCGCGGGCCCAGTGGACGACATAGTCGGGAGCTCGCAGGTCACAAGTTGGTGATCTGTTTTTCCGGAGCTCCCGCAACAACAGCTGCGTCCACTGGACTGGAGGGCGGCAGCTTCGTCAGCTTCGACCGCCCAGGGCCGCGGAGTTTGAACCTGCCCGTTCGCGAGGCACGGTTGAGCCGCAGCACATACTTACCATCACCCGGTGGGGTCACAACATCAGAGGCCTGGATCGCCTCAACGCAGAGGGAGAACAAGGAGGGATGAGACAAAGACTTTAAGACTTTTGCCTTCCATCACAGTGAGGAGGTGTCTGGTGAATTCACTGTGGTGGATGTTAAATTTGTGTTTATTGTGTGTTTTGTTATTTTATTATATGTATGACTGCAAGGCAACACAATTTCGTTCAGACCGAAAGGTCTGAATGACAATAAAGGATACTTTGACTTTGACTTTGACTTTCCGCATAGTCAATTGTGACAATAAACAGTAAGGGGGATAGAAGGCAACCTTGTCTTACCCCTGTTACAATGTTTGCTTTGTCTGCAGAGAAAAATGGGTGAAATTACCCAAATGCAGGTGTGCCAAGCTTGTAGTGTCATACCCAAGAAGAGTTGAGGCTGTAATCGCTGCCAAAGGTGCCTCAACCAAGTACTGAGTAAAGGGTCTGAATAATTATGTAAATGTGATATTTCAGTTATTTAGTTTTAATTACTTTGCAAAAATTTCTAAACACTTGTTTTCACTTTTTTACTATGTGGTATAGTGTATAGATTGATGATTCGAAAAATGAATTTAATCAATTTTAGAATAAGGCTGTAACGTAACAAAATGTGGAAAAAGTGAAGGGGTCTGAATACTTCCTGAATGCGCTGTACACTTCTTATGATTCTTTCATTTAATTGAACAATCACCCTAGCACTACACATAATTAAACTAATGGAATATATTCTGTCCTGTCATTAGTGAATACCTTGAAACATTTTACTATTATAACTATGTATTAAAGCTCATATTATTCCAATTATATTCTGCCAAGTATCTTGCGCTCTCAGTGAGATCAAATAAATTCTGTGAACTTTTCTCAATCTCTCAGCAAATACTTATAAAATAGAAGTTGAAACCATATATCTTCACTTTTGCCAGCATGCGTGATATTGTTTGTTTTGTTTCAGCTGATTTTCATCCTGTTTCCCTTTGAGATTTGACTTAAGCAGACCGGGATGCATTCTAAGTCCTGAATACATCACCATTTCAGTCCTGAATACATCACCATTTCATGGAGTGAAGCATTAATCTGAGAACAAAATCAGGGATTTGATGCTTCATAATAAGGCCGGATCCTGTCTTCCTTCATCTGATTCTTTTGTGCCTCTTTCATTGTAAGTGCAGATCTGTTTGGCTGTTTGTTTGATGCTGGATGTTTAGAGATATTGATTTTGCTTTTTGTATACCTTCAATAAATAATTAGTCGCAGTTCACAGGAGTACTTGTCAACTTCTCAATCAGAAGTAAAAAGCAAACTGAGCTGACATAATCTGGGGCATGAGGCAGCAAATGGTGGAAATGTTCACTAAGCCTGGCTGTACCTGAGGAAAGGGGAAGAAGGTTAACATGTCCTGCACGATTTGTTGAGTATTATGTTATCATCTTGGCAAAGTGAGTACTGATGCACATTTATCTTTATCCAGTTACACCTGAGTCAACTTGCCTTTACCTTGTCAACCTTATTCCATCACATTATTCCTCATATCCATTGGAAACTTGATATATATTTCTGCACATTTCCATTTAACCATTGACCATTGCCACTTACTCTCACAATTATACAATTTGATACCTCTGCCTGGTAGGTATCATCATCAAGTGCAATTCACCCGTGGAATGTTTGTATGCTACTATAGTCGCTCATAGGTCTGCATTTTCTCCATTTAAAGGAGGAATGAATGGTCTTTCACAAGCATTGATGTTCCCAAGACCTCAGTGTAACTTAATGTCTAAAATAACAGCTAAATATTGTGAATGGGATATTATGAACATTGAGCTGTAAATTGAATGGCATGAAGCAGCATAGAGAAAAGAACCCAGTTGTTTACTGTTCAAAACATTTGCTGATGGCTGTTGCTTGTAATTTTATTTTTAAACTTTAATTATATTTTTGAATATATTGTGAGAGACTTGTATTTATCTTTCATCCTTCATATCCCAATGTCCTTTACACTCAATTAACTTATTTCGGAGGGTTTTTACTGTTATAATGTATAAAAGATAGCAGCTTTTTTATGTGCAGCAACCTGCCACCAAAAACAATGTGATAGTGCCAAATAAAGAGTTCAGCAATGTTGTAAGAATGATCAATACTGTCGTTGTTGATTTCTGTTTGGTAGCGATTTTGGAGATCTGATCACTGCACTTCTTGAGATGTTTAATAACTGAAAATATGCAATTTTCTTTAAATACAAAGAAAACCCTAAAGACATCCCCAATCTGAACTCAATCTCCAGTTTATCTTTTAATAAAAATGAATCCACTCTTAAGTACCCAACTGGTTTAGTTTAGAGGTACAGAGTGGAAACAGGCCCTTCAGCTCACCAAGTCAAGTCAAGTCAAGTTTATTCGTCACATATACATACGAGATGTGCAGTGAAATGAAAAGTGGCTATGCTCGCGGACTTTGTGCAAAAAGACAAACAAACAAACAACCAAACAAACTACAAACAGAATGTAACAGAATCACATATTCTTTTTCATATTAAATATTGTGGGCGGAAGGAAAAAGGGAAAAAAACAGCAATTAAAAAAAAAAGCAGTAGAGTGGTACAGTAAATTTAGTCCCTGGTGAGATAGGAGATTACAGTCCTAATGGCCTCTGGGAAGAAACTCCTTCTCAACCTCTCCGTTCTCACAACATGGCAACAGAGACGTTTGCCTGACCGTAGCAGCTGGAACAGTCCGTTGCAGGGGTGGAAGGGGTCTCCCATGATTTTATTGGCTCTGGAGTTTCACCTCCTGATGTATAGTTCCTGCAGGGGGGCGAGTGAAGTTCCCATAGTGCGTTCGGCCGAACGCACTACTCTCTGCAGAGCCTTCTTGTCCTGGGCAGAGCAATTCCCAAACCAGATTGTAATATTTCCAGACAAGATGCTTTCCACAGCCGCTGAGTAGAAGCACTGGAGGATCCTCTGAGACCATCTGAATTTCCTCAATTGCCTGAGGTGGTAAAGGCGCTGCCACCACACACTAACACCACCCAACACGCGCTTCGGACAATTTACAATTTTACCAAGCCAATTAGTCTACAATCCTATACAGGTTTAGTCCCTTCCCCACCTCTTTTTCAGCTTTCTCTAGCCTACTACAATCTTTCTGAGGAAAGGTCCCAACCTAAAAATTTGTCTTTCTATTCCTTTCACAGTTGCTGCTTGACCGGCTGAGTTATTCCAGCACTTTGTGTTTTGCTATGACTGGTTTATGTTCACTGCAAGCATAGTTATAGTTGTACCAAGATGCCTTCTGTTGTGCCTTCTATTGCATGTCTGCATGTGTGTTATTGATGTTTTTTGTAGGTCCAGGGGTACTCTGAAAACTCCAGAAATCAAATCCAATTTCTCACCCACGTGGTTTTATTAGAATTTATTGGAAAAAAACAGTGCATTGCTTTGCCTATGGTGACCCCTGCTGGCTCACCTACTTCACTTCAAGTAAGCAGCCTTCCTCAGGCAAAATAACTGGCTGGGTTACTCCAGCACTTTATGTTTAACTTATGACAGGTAAATGTTCATTGCATGCATACTTATAATTGTACTAAGATGCATTCTTGGTGCATAACTGTCAGATGTGATAGAATCCTTTTCATAAGGAGATAACAGTCGAGAGTGGGTAAGATTTTCCCCTTGCTGTTGCTATTTTAGTTTAGATTTCCCAGCATGATATTTGCTATTTCTCAGTGCTTCTTTTCGCCCTGCTACCATTGTCTTGGTGGACTGGAAACCCAGAATGGCCTTGGCTGCGGGAACTCTTTGTGGATTACAGAAAAATAGCTCAATGCAGCCAGAACAACTTTTTAGCTTGTTTCATATTCATCATCACTTTACTTGTGTTCTCAAGCACACATTGATGTCACTGGCTGTATGCATTACAGTGGCATGCTACAATAATGTGCACAATTGGTGACATAATGTTCCGGTTGTGTAAACACCGCTTCAGCATAAATCTTCTGACTTCCCTGAGACCCTAAGGGGGAAATCGGTCTCAGTTCAAACATAGCAAGCAGTGGAAATTTAACTGGAACTACTTTGTAAGGACTAATGTTTGCATATTGCTTCCTTCCAGAGGAATTCAAGATTCAAGAGAGTTTATTGTCATGTGTCCCAGATAGGACAATGAAATTCTTGCTTTGCTTCAGCACAACAGGATATAGAAGGCATGAATACAGAACAGATCAATGTGTCCATATCTATATTACTAAAACTCTGATCTTGACCGCTTTTGGCCCACTGTGCTGCGATTTCCGAAAGAACGCCGCCACCTATGGCCGTCATTTTTGGCCACCTCGCTCAGAGCCCCCCTCCGCCTTCCGGGCGCGGGGGATTTTTCCCATCAATGTCAAATCAGAGAGATATTAATATGTGTTTAAAAATCACCATTCTCTCTGCTGCCCCTGCTGGAGGGAGGGGGAGGGACTATAAAACCAGGAAGTGGTGTGCCTCACTCAGTCTCTGCAAGATTGATGAAGCCAAAGGGTCATGTCTCTCTGAGCTCTGAATAACACTGAAAACGTGTCTACTCAACTGTGAGTCCCCTGAATGTGGTTTGAAAATGAAAATATGGTTTGTTTGAAGTAAAAAGGCACTGTCTGCAAATGGTTGTTTGGGTGCTTTGACTTGAAGTTGAAAGGCATTACTTACTGCAAATGGTGGCTTGGGTGATTTGGCTTGTTGAAAGGCACTACTTACTGCAAATGGTGGCATGAAGTTGGAAAGCACTACTTACTGCAAATGGTCGCTTGGGTGTTTTGGCTTGAAGTTGAAAGGCACTACTTACTGCAAATGGTGGCTTGGGTGCTTTGGCTTGAAGTTGTAAGGCACTAACTGCAAATGGTGGCTTGGGTGCTTTGGCTTGAAGTTGAAAGGCACTGCTTACTGCAAATGGTGGCTTGGGTACTTTGCTTGAAGTTGAAAGGCACTACTTGCTGCAAATGACGGCTTGGGTGCTTTGGTTTTAAGTTAAAAGGCACTACCACAAATGCACTTACTTCCTGTTTGCACTGTATATTGATTTTAGATAAAACATTACCACTTAGGGCTGTGATTTTTGGCCATCTTACTCTGTCCCCCTCCGCTGAGCAGGTGCAGAGAATTCTTCCCATCAATGAAAAATAAAAGAGTTATTAGTGTTTAAAAAATATTGAGAATCTCTCTCCTGTCAATCACGCCATGAAAGCCACACCTTTTCTGGTGGGAGGGGGAGGGGTTATAAAACGTGGAAGTGTGGGTGTGGCCACCATCTGCATGATGGGGGAGGGAGAGGTCACGACTGTCTGAGCTGTAAATCAACTGAACACACTAAATGTCTACTGAACTGTGAGTTTGGTGTCTTGTGTAGTTTTATGGTGGTTTCACCCTGCATGAAATGCTATGAAGCTGCATTTGAATTCAGTGGCCTTGCACCCTGCTTGAAGTGGTTGGAAACTGCACTTGAATTCGGTGGCCTTGCACCCTGCTTGAAGTGGTAGGAAACTGCACTTGAATTTGGTGGGCTTTAACCCTGCTCAAAGTGGTAAGAAACTGCACTTGAATTTGGTGGCCTTGCACCCTGCTTGAAATGGAATTTCTAGGAATAGTCATGAGTCAACTGCCAGCCCACCAGCCGTGATTGAGCTGCCAGCAGATCAGGCTTGAGGGACTGAGCTGCCACCCCAAGAACCCATACCAGCACTCTAGAAAGCCCCCCACTGGCCACCAATATTGGAATTGGTGGAGAGGTGGAATATTGCGTTGGGGGACCAGCCCTCCCGTGTGAACATGGGACCCAACGGGTCCCACTTAGTCTATCTATATTACTAAATCTTTGATATTGACCGCATTTGGCCGACTGTGCTGCGATTTCCAAGAGAACGTCGCCACCTACGTCCGTCATTTTTGGCCACATCGCTCAGAGCCCCCCTCCGCCGTATGAGTGCAGAGGATTTTTTCGGTTGATGAAAAATGAGAGAGATATTAATGTTTTTACAAAATTCCCCATTCTCTCTGCTGCCCCCGCTGGTGGCAGGGGGAGGGACTATAAAACCAGGACGTGTCGTGCCTCACTCAGTCTCTGCCAGACCAGGATGCGAGTGGGTCACGGCTCTCTTAGCTGCGAATAACACTGAACGCACGTCTACTCCAAGGTGAGTCCCCTCGATGCAGCTGTAAAGTGGCTGCAGCCCTTTTTTTTTAAAGTTTGTGTTCACAAAATGAATTTTGGTTGTTGGGTGGCTGCAGCCCAATTGTTTGCCTCACCTTTTTTAACAAGTTTGTGTTCTCAAAATGAATTTTGGTTGTCGGGTGTCTGCAGCCCAATTGTTTGCCTCGCCTTTTTAACAAGTTTGTGTTCTCAAAATGAATTTTGTTTGTCGGGTGGCTGCAGCCCAATTGTTTGCCTTGGCTTGGCTTTTAAAATCGTTGCAACAGTTGGATGCCTGCCCAAGCCTCTATACTAGCCCTCTGTAAACCAAGTCTATACTAGCCCTCTGGAAACCAGTACCTTCAGCCCACAACACCCATACTAGCGCAACAGACAGCCGCCCCACTGGCGAGCAGTATTGGAATTGGTGGAGAGGTGGAATATTGCATTGGTGACCAGCCCTCTCATGTGATGCTGGGATCCAACGGATCCCACTTAGTCTAGTACCATTATATAAATATATACACACATCAATAGGCCCCGACCTCGGGTGATCACAGAGGGAGAGGACTGAACTTTCTGATGCCTTTCCTCACAGTGGAAATTTTTTATTCTGTTGTGGGGGGACGTTTGTGTTGAATTATACAATATGTTGTGTCATTTTTCTTAATTTTAATTTTTCTATGGATGTACGGACGCTTAATTATTTTTTTCTATGTAAAGCACTCTTTAATTTCTTATTTTGATTGCTTTTATTGCGTGGCTATTATTTTTACTCATGTTTTATGTCTTTTAATTTATTGTTCTATTTCATATGTAATTTTTGCGCCTCATGTGAGCTGTTATGTTGTCTGTTTATGATGTCTTGTTTATTCTTCTGTACAGCACTTTGGTCAACATTGGTTGTTTTAAAGTGCTTAACAAATAAAGTTGGATTGGATTGGATCAATAAATAAAACAGATAAAGTGCAAATAAACAGATAATGGGCTATTAATGTTCAGAGTTTTGTTTGAGTTGTGTTCAATAGCCTGATGGCTGTGGAGAAGTAGCTATTCCTGAACCTGGGCAATGCAGTCTTCAGGCTCCTGTACGTTCTACCTGAAGGTAGAGGGGAGTGAGTGTGTGGCCAGGATGATATGGGTCCTTGATGATGCTGCCAGCTGTTTTGAGGCAGCGACTGCGATAGATCCCCTCAATGGTAGGGAGGTCAGAGCCAATGATGGACTGGGCAGTGTTTACTACTTTTTGTAGTCTTTTTCGCTCCTATATATAACCATATAACAATTACAGCACGGAAACAGGCCATCTCGGCCCTACAAGTCCGTGCCGAACAATTATTTTCCCTTAGTGCTCCTGGGCACTCAAGTTGCCGAACCAAGCCACAATGCAACTCTACTGTGCACCTATAGTTAGAGAGAGTCCTTCTTGACATACCGACTCTCCGTAATCTGGAGGTGCGCTCTTTAATTGCTGCCTATAGGCAGGAAGAAGCAGCACGGATTGGTTGGATTTATCGAAGTGAGGGCGAGGGATAGAGCGATAGGCATTCTTGATGGTGGTGTAGCAGTGGTCGAGGGTGTTTTGTCCTCTGGTGCAGCAGGAGACATGTTGGTGGAAGTTAGGGAGTGATTTCTTGAGGTTTGCCTTATTGAAGTCCCCAGCAATGGTGGTAAATGCCTCGCTGTAAGACATCTGGTGTTTGTTGACCACGGCGTGCAGCTCCTCCTGTGCCAGACGGACGTCTGCCGGGGTTGGGAGGTTACCTGGTCTCTGTATATTGCCGCTAACGTGAAGGGAATGGATGACAAAGTGGGATAACATGGAACTAACATGTATGAGTGATTGATAGTTGGCAGAGGACCTGGTGTACCTAAGAGTCTGTTTCATTGGTGTATCTCTTAAAACTAAAACTAAATTGATGGAAATCACATTGTGGGTGTGACTGGCCTAAAACACAGATGCCAGAAATAGAGGTCAGAAGACAGGCAAGAAATCTACATATTAAGTTGGATTGTAAAAGAGGTTGATGATAAAGGCTGATGCCAAATAAAGATGCATGTTGAGAAAATAGGGAAGGGTTAAACAGAATCTGGACAGTGATCACCATTACTCGGGTTACCTGCCATATTTGTTTGATTAATGGCGTTTGGGGAATTTCAGATTGAGTATACTTAGCTCACAAAAGAAGCGAGAAGCAAAATTAAGATTGAACTGGTTAATTCAGGCAAAAGATAGTCAAGTGGTAGGCATCACATGGATTGTGGCTTTTTCAGTGTGCTATTGCCACACACAGCAGGTCTGGAGATGGCTTGTTCTGGTGCGAGCAAAGCACAGGTACGATTCTAACAAGGGAAACGGTTCATGAATTCACAGCAAAGTCCAGACATTTTAAAATAGGAGCTTGGAGGAGATCATAACGTCATAAAGTTGTAAGTGATAGGAGCACAATAAGGCCATTCGGCCCATCAAGTCTACTCCACCATTCAATCACAGCTGATCTATCTCTCCCTCCTATCCCCATTCTCGTATCTTCTCCCCATAACCCCTGACACCCGTACAAATCAGATGTTATGTGTAGCTTGTGGTAGAGCATTTCGTAGATGAGAGAACTAAGTAAAAGTAAATTTGTGTCCTGATACGTTTATACTAATTTATATTGTTTATGTATACACTATTTAATAAATGCTTTTTCTGCCGATATAATTAAAGTATGCAGATAGTTGATTTGCTTGCATTTGCAAGTTTTGTTAAAAAGAGGAAGTAGTTCATTATAATTGAGAATGAGTGTACATTTTAGAACAACGTGGACCACAAACTAACCATGATAATTTGTTATACCAAACTTTGTTGTTTAATCTGGGAATAGCTGCCTTTGCTAAAGCACGATCTGTTGTTAGTTCTGTTTTATCTGAGTGATAAATTTCCTCTCAACTTACTCTATTTCAAGAAGGACAATCCCAGCTTTTCCAGTCTAGCCACATGAATAAATCCCTTGTCCCTATAATCATCCTAGTAAATCATATCTGCACTTGAAATGTATTGCCCAGAACTGGACACAATTCAGGTAGTTCTGTTACAACACTATAGTTGCAATCCTAAGAAACCTTGTGTTATAGAAAACTGTGTCAATGGGGAAGGGGGTTCGGGGCTAAAGTTTCAGACTCGCAATAACAAAGTTCTTTTCCTTTTTTTTATTTTATTTTTTAATTTATTTTTTAGAAGTAGACATATTATAAAATGTAGTTACATATTATAGTAAAAAAACTTTTCATATACATCAGTCATACATTATTAAAATTTTCCATTATCAATTACTTCTGCTTCTAGTGTTTTTATTTTTTATAGAAAGAGGGAAAAAGAGAGGGTAGAAAGTTACAAATAAAAAAGAAAGCAAAAAAAAAAACAAAAACACAATAGAAAAACAAGGGAGGTGGAATGGGTTACCTGTAATACATCAATGCAGATAGGTTCGTAGGTTATAAAGTATAGCTTTTCATCTGTTCCTGAGTTCAAGTTTCAGTTGGGTCCTCGTGCTGTGTCAATCTATCCCTTCAGATAGTTAATGAATGGAGCCCAAATTTTATGGAAAAGATCTTGTTTGTCCATTAAGACAAGTCTAATTCTTTCTAAGTATAGGGTCTCCGACATTTCCGTAATCCACATTTTAATTGTGGGGGTTGTAGGGCCTTTCCAAAATTTTAATATTAATTTTTTTCCGGTTATTATACTGTAGTTGAGGAAATTTCTTTGGTTTGTTGTGAGTGTTAAGCTTTGTTCTGATATTCCAAGTATTATTAATTTTGTGTCTGGGTCCAGTTTTGTATTAATAACTTCTGAAGTTATTTCAAAAATATCAGTCCAGAAATGTTTAAGTTTTATACAGTTTGCAAACGTATGTGTTAAATTAGCCTCTAGATGTAGACATTTATCACAAATAGGAGAGATTTGTGGGAAGATTCTATTTAGTTTTATTTTAGAGTAGTGTAGTCTATGTAAGACCTTGAATTGTATTAAAGTATGTCTGGCATTTAATGAACATTGATGTATTTGTTGTAAACTTTCGTCCCACATATCTTTCGTGATAGGATGACCTATTTCATTTTCCCATTTGTATCTATATGGTTCAGTCGGTGGTACCTCGTTGTTTAGTAGGGTGTTATAAATATAAGCTATTAGTTTTTCAGTATTAGGATGCTTGTTCAGACATTCATCAAGAATTTCTGATTCCTATTCCTGTAGACTTTAACATAATCTCTAATTTGTAGATATCTGAAGAAATTATTTGAGTGCAGTCCATAATTCTGTTGTAACTCTTGAAATGAAAGAAAAGTACCTTTCCCATAAAGATGTCCTATATTTTTGATTCCATAATTTTTCCATTGTGTGAAACCTTTGTCCATAAAGGATGATTTGAATAAAGGATTATTTACAATGGGAAGGCAGAGTGGTATATTATTCAATTTTAAATCTTTTTTTATTTGTTTCCAAATTCGTATTCCAATATGTATTATGGGGTTTTCTTTATAGGTTTTTTTGTGCAGTTTTGTGGGGGCAAATATGATCGGTCCAATTTCAAAAGGTAGACAGTCTTCCTTTTCCATCATTAGCCAATCTGGTTGTTCTTTTCCCACCGGAGTTTCAAAACTAATGGTCTTTTCAAAAGCAATACGTTTATTTTTATTTCTGCATGCTAAACATGCTGTTTTGTTACATTGTTTAACTGAGTATTATTGCACAAGCGCCATTAGAAGTGGTTGCTTGTTAATATCAATAACCACCCGCGGTTAAAGTAACAGCTTTGTTTTTAAATGCCAGTAGTGTCTGATTACTGCGGGGAGGTTTTTTTCCCTGAGACTGTCAGGAAAGTAATTTTTAAGTGGTTCTCCAGTTCCTGATCGAAATCGTGTTATAACCATTTTGGCCCGTGTAAACAAATAGTGTTTCTTTAATTCATCACTCATGTTATATCCAACTCGTCTTTTGAAAACACGTATTAAAGCAAAACTGCAAGTTCTCCATTTATAATGGAAATTATTGTTTATTTATAAGAGTTCATAGTGACTGCCTGGCTTTTCTATTCTATTCCTTTATTTGTACATCCCAAGCATCCCATTTACGTATTGTCAGTGTTATCCTCTAATTTATGTAACCTCTCCTCAATCTTGTATTTGACTGCATAACATTTCATCTGCTATGTCTGCTATTCCATCAGACTGCCCATATGCTCTTGAGGTCTATTATTACCTGTAGTCTGTATTGCATTTGTATTATTGTGTACCATTTTAAAGATTATTTTTATTAATAAAATTCTTTGCTTGTTTCATTCTACAAGATATCCTTGAGTGTACTAGAAGGATTGAAAAAGATACAAAAGCTCACTGTTTCCAAGCATATAATTTGGCAATGTATACATTTTGGCTTGTACGTATCCAAATCCAAATCCAAATGATTAACATATGTTTATATGTTTAGAAAAGCAATAGTCCTGGTACTGATCCTCCAGTCCAAGTTCACCATGCTTCCTTCCGTGGCAGCACGGTGGCACAGCAGTACGGTTGCTGCCTTACAGCACCAGAGGCCCCAGTTCAATCCTGACCCCAGGTGCTTGTCTGTACGGAGTTGGTGCATTCTCCCGTGACCTGTGTGGGATTTCTCTGAGATCTTCGTTTTCCTCCCACACTACAAAGACATACAGGTTTGTAGATTAATTGGCTTGATATAAATGTAAATCGTCCCTAGTGTGTGTAGGAAAGTGTTAATGTGCGGGGATCACCAGCCGGTGCGGACTTGGTGGGCCGAAGGGCCTGTTTCCGTGCTGTATCTCTAAACTAAACTAAACATTCACTTCGCCAATTTTCTATTCATGTTGCAACTGCTTCATTTATTCCACAGGTGTCACTGGTGACATGCCTATCATGTTCACTTTATTCAATGTACATTGTATTCAGTGAAATACTTTTAATTGTTTTAAATGTCCTGGTGTCTCAGCTTTTGCTTTTCTTCAGCTTTTGGTATTTTTAAAAAGTTAAAATATTTTTGGATTTTAATAATTTTATGTGTTTCTGAGACATATTGAAAACTTCAGAGAGGTTTGATATCAGGGGCTATTCCAGGTCTGGAGACAGACCAGTCGATTATTTTCAGCTGTTACTTAGACAGTTTTAGTTTCACTTTAGTTTAGTTTGTCACATGTACTGAGGTACAGTCAAAGGCTTTTGTTACAGCTAACCAGTCAGCAGAAAGACAATACATGATTAGAAATGATCCATGTACAGTGTATAGATACATGATAAGGGGGTAACGTTTAGTGCAAGGTAAAGTCAGCAAATTCCGATCAAGGAGAGTCTGAGGGTCATCAAAGAGGTAGTGATCAACAAAGAGGTAGAGACAGTGATCACTTCTGTATCCACATGCAATGGTGTTACAGACACTGCTCCCACTTGCAGTGCCACAGCATAGAAGATCTGGATGGCTATTAGTGAAGTTGATAAATGGAGATTCGCAAACGTTTGCTCTTATCCTCCTGATTGAGTCCTGACACAGGGTCTCGACCTGAAACATTAATCATCACTTTCCCTTTACAGATGCTGCTTAACTCATCTCCAGAAGTTTGTTTCTGTGCTAGAACTTCCAGCATCTGCAGTCTCTTGTGTCTCTGTAACTTTCAAGTTGATCAGTGATAAACAATTTTTGGCCTTCTGTAGATGTAATTGGTACTTTCTAAGATGTAGGTGGTTGCAAGAGAATCTATGTGTTGGTGCTTGTCACAGATAAAAAGATGAACGAATATGGGAACAAAATAAATGTGATTAGAATTGTTTATTGGCAAATATGCACATTCTTTCGGTGATGCAAATGATCCAATTTTCACCAGTAACTATAATCAATAAATAATTGTCAACTCTTAAGATTTAATATAATAATTATTTAATTAATGTAAAATGTGTTTGCAATTAACAGTCAGAATTATCTCTGGCATAGCTAAGGACATCAAACGGAACACAACCCTTATGTAGATATCATGCTTTTATTTTCTATTATTAACAAAGTGTCATAATTGCTACAAGGTGATTGTATACATGGCTATAGATACATTATAGATTTTAATATATTGCACGTTAGATTGAGTCATTCTTTTAATTCAAACAAAATTAAAGAACACACACTATGGTACTGAAGGCTAAATTTATAGAGTGACGTTTGTTACAAATCTTAAATTGTATTATGTATGTACATGTGCAACAAAATTACTTAATATCATCTATAAAGGGATTAGTAATATTGGCTTTGTTTCCAACCCACAGCTGTTGTCTGACTCACTGAGTATTTCCAACAGTTTTGTTGAGGTTTTCTCAAAAATGGTAAGATTTAGCACTGGGGGAATGCCAGTACTCTGCACTCCAAATATTGCAGTTTATTTGCTAGATTTCTTTGATAAACATCTTGTGCCAGATAGCACAAGGTCTTTTTTGCGTGAATCCCTCTTCTGGTTAAAAATAAAAATCACTTTTTGCCTCAAGGCAGATGAACGTGAACACTTTCAGGTTCAACATCTGGGGAATGACCTCATGGACTAAACCAGCCTGATTGATTTTTGCTTAAATCAGCACCACCAGTTTAGCACTCGGGTGGCAAAGTCACAAATTGCCTCTGAATTTATGTCATTTGTATTGTTTGCTTCTTCACCCTAAGTCTCACGTATCCTCTACCATACACATTACTAACAAGGCATTGAGTATAAAAGTTGGAAAATCACGTTGCAACTCTACAAAACTTTATTTAGGCTAAATTTGGAATATTGTGTGCAGTTCTAGTCACCCCACTACACAGAGGATGTAAAACCATTTGGAGAGGGTGCAGAAGAGGTTGCCTGAATTGGAGAGAGTTAGCCATAAGGAAAGGTTAGACAAACTTGGATTGGTTTCATTGGAGCATCGGAGACTGAGGAGCAAACTGATAGAAGTTTAGAAAAATACAAAAGGCATGGACGGGGTTGACAGTAAAAGTCTTTTTTTCCCAGTGTGGGCATGTGAAATACTAAATGCAATCGATTTGAGAATTGAGTGAGAAAGTTTAAAGGAGATGTATACGTCAAATATTTTACAGTGGTAAAAACAGATACGATAGCAATGCTTGAGAGGCATTTAGACACACACATGAACAGGCAGGATATAGACCACATGCAGGCAGATTGGATTAGTTAGATTGGCAATATGGTTGGCACTGTCATGGTGGCCTGAAAGGCCTGTTCCTCTTTTATACTAGTCTATGTTCTAAGGTTTCTGTTTTTTTTTAATTGAAATACAAATATTACCAGACAATGGAAGTCCTTTCAGGTTTCCTCCTACCACCCTTATAGAAAACACTGCCACAATGATAATGGAGATTTGGACTAACCTAACCATGGTTATCAATTTCTACCCATTACTTTACAAAATACTTAAATATGAAGTAAATGAAACGCAGTGATGGATAAGTTTGACATCACTGGTTCAATGTCTGGTCCCTCTCAAGCTGAATCTCTAACTACTTGAGCAGTTATTTTCTGATGAAATGATACCAACTGCTTCCATTGAATTATCAGAAAGCCTGTCCCACATAAAGACCAATCTGCTTACAAAGATCAGAATGCATCTCCTTTCAGCAAAGTCTCTTGTTCTACTTTTTAACCAAAAATAAATAGTTTGGCTTTTCATAATATTATCTTATGGAAATAATAAAAATTGTACTTATGTAAATCATACAATATCCTTCAATTTTCAAAACTGAACATGTACAATTTGTTCATTATAATCCAAACTCTGCTTCACCCAGATTGCTACCTTCATTTTCTATAAATGATGTACAACAACATTTTATATGCATAACTACACCGATAATTTGTACAATGACAATATTATTATATTGATTCAATACTTTTAGTAGACATCTGAGTTGCTATCCTGATGATTATTGAGCAATGTTCCTTATGTTTGGTAAAAGTTAATTCTTGAATTCTTTCTTTTTCAGACTGAATTCCATCTGAATTTATAATCCACAACTACAGTCAAATCCTATTCCATCATATCTTGTTCAACTTTGGAGTCTGTCAAATATTAGTTACATGGCGTAGTCCACAGAAAGATTGCTTCCATTATTGTGAACTATAGGGGTTCTATTGCACTGATTATTTTGAAGACAGAGGAAGCAAGGAATTAATTAAGGGATACTTCTCGAGTAAACAATCTATTACTATATTTAAACTACATTTTCATCTTTTTCCAAATTTAGCATAGCAACTCTCTATTCCAAGGCAGTTTTAAGGAAATATGTGTGCCATTCTATCTGTATTAGGCTGTGAGCTATACATAATTTACCCATATACCTTTATCAAGTTATAAAAAAAACATGTATATTTTTTTTATGTATAGGAACTAAACTTTTGAAGGTTCAGCTTATGAAAATGAAATTTAAAATATACATTCACGCAAAACACTGCTGGGGAAACCATGAATACTTGTAATAGTTCTCAAAAGAGAATTCAGAAAAGAATAAAAATAGAAAAAAATGACCATCCTGTACAGCAAAAATAAAACAGATATTTACAATGGACAGTTGGAGAAAGCAAGGGGAAATATCTTCTCTCCAGAAGCATTTTTTTCCAAAGAATTAATAACAACATTTAAGTTTTCTTTCAATCTTTCAGCATCCTAGCTTGACACGAGGCAGCAAAGTCCAAAGAATCGTCGTTTCCTCCGTCTTACGAGTGGATATGGAGTCAGATTAAGGAGACTGCTATCATCTGTACAAGAAATATGAAAAATATAATATCCTCACATATTGATTTAATTGATTAAAACACATTTTTTTAAAAGTAGGTTTTCTATCAGTGTTTCTGTATGATTGCATGTTTGTAAATGGAAATTAGTTTGCATGGTTGATGATCAGTCCAAAATAACCATGGGAAATCATTTGCCATTCAGATCAGAAACGCATATGTCAGTCAGGCTGCATTTAGAGCCACTTTGTTCCCCTTAGTTGTAGAAGAACCTAGGAGTACAAGTACAGAGTGCCCTGAATGTGGCATCACAGATATACAAGGTGGTGAAGATTTTTTTTAGCATGCAGGTAAATCGTAATGTTTCGCTACAGTTTTATAAAACATTGGTAAGGACACACTTGGAGTATTGTTTTCAATTTAGTCACCCAGCTATAGGAATGATACCATTCAGCTGAAAAGAGCGGAGAGAAGATTTACGAAGATGTTGCCTGGACTCAGAGGAGTTACAGGGAGAGATTGGGCAGGCTGGGTCTTTATTCCTTGGAACATAGAGAGTGATGGGATGACCTTATATCCTGTGCAATACCATTAGGGGTATTTTCCCATGATTGAGGAATCAAGAATAGAGAGTATAGATTTGAGGTAAATGTAATAGGAACCTGAGGGGCATCTTTTTCCACACAGAGAGTGATACTCACAGTATATAGAACAAGCTGTCTGTGTAAGTGGTTCAGTCAGGTACAACACCAACATTTAAAAAAACATTTGGACAGGAACATGGATAGGAAAGTTTAGATGGACATGGGTCAAATGCAGGCAAATGTGTAATACTGGAGGACGGGGAGTCATCATGGGAAAATTATGGCCTGTGTAGTGGGGGAAATGGTTTGGAGTTTAATGTTAAAAAAGGAAGCCTCACAAACAAATAATTTTGCCAGGAATAATTTGGAAATGATGAGAGTACGAATGATGTTTTCAGGATGGCAATGTGGTAGAGCGGTAGAGTTGCTGCCTCACAGCGTCAGAGACCCGAGTTCAATCCTGACTATGGAAGCTGTCTGGACGGAGTATGTATGTTTTCCCCTTGACCACCTGGGTTTTCCCCGGGTGTTTTGGTTCACTCCAACACTCCAAAGACATATGGGTTTGTCGATTAATTGGCTCTGGTAAAGATTATAAATTGTCCCTAGTGCATAGGATAGTGCTAGTGTATGGGGGTCGCAGGTGGGCGCAGACTCGGTGAGCCGAAAAGTCTGTTTCTGCGCTGTATCTCTAAACTAAACTAAAATACGAAGACAGAAACTATGTGCCTAAAGTTATGTCTGTTACTTAACTGTATCTTAAATGTTTTTATTGCTGCAGCCAAGCTGAGTGAGTAAAGGTTTGAGGTTGTAGAATTAATTTGTAAATAGCACAAAAACAAGAGGCTCTTGAAAACACAATCATTGATATAACAACTCCTTTAAAAAAAGTATTCTAAGGTTTTCCGTGGGTTATTACCAAGCAAATTTGATATCAGGTCAGATCACAAGACATTGGGGCAGATTACTAAAAGCTTGATCATAGAAGTAGACTTTGAGGAGAATTTTAAAAGAGGAAAATAAGATAGAGCCATGAGAGAATAAATGGTGGGTTGGAATAAAGTTGGGAATTTTGGGGGACATCTGGATCTTAGAACCTTGATAGCTAGAGAGAACATTGCCAGTTGTAGAGGAATTAAAATCTGACATAATGCAGCATTCTGAATCAGAGTAAATGTCTACACCAGTACTTACCCCAATGTTATAATAGCGACAGACCTGTCCCCATCACTATTGCACTCCAGTGTTATAACAGAGACAGACTTCAGTACTCATCAGTACTGCACACCACTGTTGTACAATCTTAGATCCATCTTCATTAGTGAACAATTGAAGTAATATATTTTGAACTATTTCCACTAACATAGTCAGGAAAGTGTAACATTATACTACCCTGGAATTTTAATTATGTTTGACTGAAAAAAGAGAGACTGCAAGCAACTCTCAGTGGAAGATATTTGAGAGAATGAATGGTGGGTTGAATGAAGTTGGTGATTTGTTGAGTAATTTTCTAGATACTATGCAGTATATCAAATGAACAGGAATAAACAGGAAAAAATGATTCAAATTGCTGAGGTAACTGAGTGGGTCAGGCAGATACCCCAGAACTTGGTGTCTTTTATTTGTAAATCAGCAGCTGCACATCTTTGTTTCTCCAAGAATAAACAGGTCTCAACTGAGCAAAATAAAATGAGTGCATTTATATTATCATGGCAATAGTACTACAATACATAAGAAAAATGACATGTGGACATTTCATATTCATGATTCCAGTATTTGTTCCTAGAAACAATAATAACAGTTCACGATTTCACGATAGACAGTGTCAGAGGTTATGGGGAGAAGGCAGGAGAATAGGGTTAGGAGGGAGAGATAGATCAGCCATGATTGAATGATGGACTTGACGGGCCGAATGTCCTAATTCTATTCCTATTCCTCATGACCTTATGACGGTTGCAATGTTTTCAATGGGATTGGACCTATATTTTTGTGTTTTCCTTTCCAAATAGAATGAGGAAAAAATCAAGACACTGTTAAGTAGTTCATGTTGCTCTGCTTTGCTCATGAGCTAGATTCTCCTCTGTGGCTGATATATTTATAGTAAGCAGTTCCCAGCTGTGTTACAGGTCAAATTGTTCCAAGGCCTTGGAAAACTGACAAGCTGCCTATTTCAGCCCACGGGCTGCACTTCTGTTTACTACCAAGTATTGCAATGGTGTTCAGTCTACAGACATCATCAAACGTACAGTCTGAAATAAGTGTTAAGAATCATTTTGAAATATGATCAATAAGGAGTGATACTTGCCTTGGTTCTTTAATGGTAAAGGCATCGTCTCCCTGAGTTTGCTTAGAAGATTTTTCATTTCTCGTATATCCCTGTAAAAAGAGATAATTAAATGAGAAAGTAAATAGAACACATTTCAAAATTAAAATATTTACTAACCTTTCAGTATTTTCTATGTCTGTGGAAACATGCCACGAATATGGTTGAAGATCTTGGAGAGGAGAGGATGGTGTATCTTCTAAAATTGGAGCTTGGGAACTCTCTTCCTTTCTACTGTCTATTACTTTGGGAACCACCAACGCGTCCTTTTCTTTAAAATTAAAAGAAAGGAAAAAGACAGCAGTGATCATAATAAATGCCCACTGTCCACCATCTTTGAAAAGTTATCAATTTTATGAAGTTTCTATGAAATAAAGGCTCCATAACAGCATTCACCGGAATGTACTGAAGCTAGGGCTCAAATACTGCAGATGAATTTAACTAAGTTTAATGAGCAGGGCTATTTCTTGGCAGAACACAAAGTGCTTGCGTAACTGAGTGGGTCAGACAAAATCTCTGGAGGAACATTACAATCTGGTTTGGGAACTGCTCTGCCCAGGACAAGAAGGCTCTGCAGAGAGTAGTGCATTCGGGAACTACACTCACCCCTCTGTAGGAACGCACTATGGGAACTACACTCACCCCTCTGTAGGAACTATACATCAGAAGGTGCAGATCCAGAGCCAGCAACATTGTGGGGGACCCCTTCCACCCCATCAATGGACTGTTCCAGCTGCTACAGTCAGGCAAATGCCTCCGCTGTCATGCTGTGAAAACAGAGAGGATGAGAAGAAGTTTCTTCCCAGAGGCCATTAGGACTGTAAACTCTCATCTCACCAGGGACTGACTCACTGTACCAATTTACTGTTGTGTTGTGTCTATTTAAAATTACAGTTTTTTGCTTTTTTGTAGATGCTGTTAAGATTGCTGTTTTGTAGGGTTTTTTTACACAATCCGCGAGCATTGCCACTTTTCATTTCTCTGCACATCTCGTATGTGTATGTGACAAATAAACTTGACTTGACTTGACATGGATAGTCAAAGTCTTGCATCGGGACCCTTCTTCAGACAGGAGTCTGAAAAAAGAGTCCCGGCCCGAACGTTGCCTATCCATGTCCTCCAGTGATGTTGCCTGACCTGCTGAGTTACTCCAGCACTTTGCACAAGATTCCAGCTCCCTGTGTCTGTATTTTTATTGCCAGATATATTCTCCTAAAAGAGAGAAAATGTGCTAATGCACAACATGTCAATTAGGATCTTGTAAGAAAATGGTTGATCATTTGGGAGAGCCTCTGCAACACATTTTAGAATTATATATTTTTTGAGAAAGGTCATTTACCTATTGCTGTTAATTTTCTTCTCAGTTTACATAAGATCAGAATTAGGCCAGTCTAGATCATTATTTATTAGACTCAAATTTAAACTTGTTATCTGAGTTTGCAAGTGCAGCTTTTTTGTGGGTCAAAGTTCATTTATACTGCTTTTTCTGTGAAAGTTTTTTGTAACTTCTCTCTGGAAGCTCTGGCTCTGATTTTATGTTCATTAACATAATAACGCAATTATGTAGATTTCCGTGACTTTCAACAAATCAGGTATGTTCCAATGACCATGATTTTAATTGTTAGAGACTAGAAGGTCGATTTTTTTAAATTTCCTTTGACATATCCCTTGTGATTTTTCTTTACAAAATGGAACTAACTGAACCTAACAGTTTATGATATATTGATGCTTTGCCAAAAGTAGATTGGTAAAGCAGAGGCATTGTAAAATAAAAGGGAGAAGTCAAATGCAGAGAGAAAACTTAAGCTACAACTGCTGAAGGTGGTTTACAAAAAGACATGAAGTGCCAAAGTAGCTCAGTGGGACATGCAGCATGTCTGGAGAACATGGATAGGTGATGTTTCTGGTCAGGACTCTTCTTCAGACTTATTGCTTATTATGTAGTTATCTTATTCCTTGAGATTTACCCATTACTATTCTCAAGCAGGTCTTAACCTAGAAGGACAATACATCTTTCAGAAATATGACTCATTAATTGTTACTCAAGAGCTGTGGGTACCAATGGGAGTCCAATGGGTGAGGGAAAATGGGAAATTTTGCATCTTTATCCAGAAATAATTAGTAATTTGTGGAGAAGGGAAGTCCTCACACCAGTGCTTGCAGATCAGAGAAAAACAGGAGTTCTTCAAATCACGGCAGCACCAAGCTTTCTGTGAAATCAGTTGCCAACCACCTAGATTCTCTAAAGACGTTGAAAATTATCTCTTCAATATGGCATATGCCTGAGGATTACGGATCTTCTGTTCATATTGCCACTTAAATTGTGCCTTCAAGGATCATGTTAAGAATACAAATTGAGGAAAATTCTTTGGCATACCATCCTCCTGGATTATATCCATCGGGACAAACACCATATGGGAGGCAAGTATGCCTAAAACACTTGTTATTGTAGATGTTGGATAAGCAGTTGTCATGGTATTTTAGTAATATGCCATAATTGTATTTTCGTTTTAAAATGGGATGCTTGTCTAATTGCATTAATAGTTGATTCATCTTGATTGCAGGCTGGAATTATTGATACATTGGGACTGGTGTTTACGGGCTAGTTACAGACTCCTTTCTAATGGCTTCAGAAATCAACATGCTATAAGTGAAGATCCCTGACTTCTGCACAGTCAATGATGTGGCCCACCAGCTAACTCAAAGGACAATTTGCCATTTGAAGAGATAAGAAATGTGTACTGAAGAGAGAAGCTATTTTAATGGGAGACTTCAATTAACCCAATATAAATTAGTAGGACCCAAGAGATATTGAGACAGGGTTGTTAAAATTAATGCAAAACTACTTAACAACTCAGTGTTTATGGAGGACCACTAGAGGCCATGTTCCCCATGATGTAGTATTCATAACTAACCCAGATAATGAGAAAGAAATGGAGATCATTGCACTCCAGGGGATATTAACTATAGAACAACCAAATTTAGCATAATCAGATTATTATATTTAATGCCCTGAGCCAGATTTGTAACTTAAAAAAAAGAAAAGTCAAGGAGCAATGAGAAGAATTAGAAACAAATTCAAGAATGATATTTGGCAATATTTCAGTACCATATAAATTTAATTCCAATGGAAGTGTAATACTGGAATGTGCAGGACAATTAGCTAAAATCAGTAAACTCAAACTAACATGCACATTTATAAATTTAGTAATGCAGTGATTTTTATGATTATTTTAAACTGTCGCATGGTGCTAAAAAGTATACCAATTTAATTATTGCAAGCATTAATGATCTCAAATTACTTAGCATCTAAGAAAAATGTTAATTTGGTATCTTTTGAAAATTCCAATATTTCTTCCTCAATCTTATTCAATATTCTATTTTAATGCGGAATAATTTATTTGCATCCTCATTTGTTGCAACTCACAATTAGTTCCGGAGCTAATTGTTCCACAAATGTATCCTTAGCTGCTTTAATTAAACATACAAGAGGCAATGGAAATATTGCTGTACTCTACTTCAATGGAAGTGACTTTTATATGCAGAATACAATACGTAACCTATAACATATCATGCATCAACCATAAGCATCAGAAGACATATATCACTACCCCTTTATATACAGACATTATATTCCAGCTAGTTTAAAGAGTCCGTTTCAAAAAGTCTACCTGCCCATTTGTTACACGTAATTTTCACACCTGTAGAGTCACAGATTCTAAATGTCAAATGCACAACTAAAATCTTAAAGTATTAATACCTTTCCAATGAAGTTGAAGGGATCCTAGTAGACAAACTGATTTCAGCATCTCTGTTGTGTACATCTCCAGGCAGCACTGGAGCTGGATATAAAGTCTGCAGATTTCTGGGTGGATTTCCCCATCTTCAGCCCTGCACCACAGCATACGCCATGAATAAATTTTGTCAAAAAAATATCTGAAATATTAATAATGAAAAACTAGGCAGTCCAGAGCGCTAGGCATATTTGCTTCAAAGGAACCTACTACTGATTATAGTTATAAGACATGTAAGGGGCATGAATGATGAGCAGATATGAATTACGTGGCATAGAGATGCATTTAAATGAGTGCTTATGTAAATGTCATAAGTAATGGATGTTTTATTTGAAGGTATTAGGGAGGATGTAAAATGAAAATTGAGAAAGAAGCAACTGAGAAAGATTACTAATTATCCCAGCATTATGCACATCCACAGATGATAAAGGCAATACAATCAGTCAGCAATTAGAGGTTTAACAGCAAACTAACTTCAACTGGAATTGTACAAGTTTCAAGTTTACTCATTCAATGAATGTTATAGAGTCATAGAGCATGGACGCAGACTCATGCTGACCAAGATGCCCCATCTACATTAGTTTCACCTGCCCTTGCTTGGCCCATACCTTCTAACCCTTTCCTACCCATGTGCCTGTCCAAATGTCTTTTAAATGTTGTTACAGTATATGCCTCAACTACCTCTTTGGGCAGTTCATTTCATATACCCACCATTCTCTGTGTGAAAAGGTTCCCCACCCCCCCACACCAAACGTAAGTTCTCTGGTACATGATTCCCCTACTGTAGATTTGCTACTAACCAAATGTAGTGCTTGTTACTAGTTGATCTGCCTAATATGCGATTTTTATTACCAAGAGCTTGCTTACGTAATTCAGTCTGAGTAGCTGCTAGTTACTGCAATGTCCTGCAGACTAATGCTGTAAGTAGACTTCAATAAATATGTGTTATATCATGACGTGTGTACGACTCGACTCATTACATGGTGTCAAGAAGTGAGTCTTACCTACTCCGTTCACGTTTGTCAGGTTTTGTTTTTTATATTTGTTTTATGTGTCTGTTATCTCTATCATTGCAAACTCGTCTCGCCGTCTTAGTCCTCTAATCTTTGACTCTGACATTGCTGAACGCTGGCACCTTTTCGAGTGCGACTACATTCACTACATTCGCATTGTTCATCGCAACGATCCTCCAGATATACGTGCTTCTGTGTTACTAAACCTGGCTGGTCCTGAGGCAATGAAATGTGTGGACCGTTTTACATTTGAACCTGCTGTTGTAGACACAAACGGTCAGATCCAAGTGCCTGCAGAAACGATTGATGACCCTGCTGTCCTACTTGCAAAGTTTAGACAGTTGCGTGACCTCCCCTCGAACTCTAGTATTGAACGTAACAAGTTTTTTGCTCATAAGCAACCAATTGGCAAGCCTGTAGAGTGCTTTATCCACGATTTGAAACACATGGCTGCGCGCTGTCATTTTCGAGATTTATGCGATGAACTGATCTGCGACAAACACGTTGGAGGTATGCTCAGTGACAAAGTGAGAGACGAATTACTTCGTAACACTGAACTGACTCTAAATCAAACTGAACACACCTGTCGGATTGCTGAGATAACGGTTTCTCACACTAAGTCTGTGATCTCTGGGCAGCACTCCCAGTATAGTGTTAACCTTACAGACACCTCCTGTCATAACAAGCATCTGCAGCCTTCCCCTGACTGGCAGCAGAGAAGGTCTGCTGCTCGATGTTCTAATTGTAACTATTCTCATGCTTTGGGTCGGGAGTCCTGTATTGCTTATGGTAAAATTTGCAATTTCTGCAAGAAATTCAAACACTTTGCAAAATGTTGCCTTACCCTTGCGACTCAATCCATCCCAAGGAAGAATTTGCACCTATTACAACATGAGCTTGCTGATAACGTAAGCCACTACAATACAATACAATACAATTCAATTTATTGTCATTTGGACCCCGTGAGGTCCAAACGAAATGCCGTTTCTGCAGCCATACATTACAACAAATAGACCCAAGACACAACATATTTTACATAAACATCCATCACATTGCTGTGATGGAAGGCCAAAAAAACTTCTCTCTCCACTGCACTCTCCCCCCCCCATGTCAGAGTCAAAGTCAAAGCCCCCGGCGGGCGATGGCGAATTGTCCCGTGGCCATTAAACCACGCCGGGTAATGCAAGTTCGCGCACCGGGTCTTGGTGTTAGAGCCCCCGGTGCGCGCTCGCAGCCCGCCGCCATTCCAAGCCGCGCGGGGCGGTGCTGTAAGGCCCCGCTCCAGGAGCTCTTCAACCCCGCAACTCGGGCGGGAGAAGTCGCCGTTGCGGAAGCCCCGAAAAGCGGTCTCCCTCCAGGGACCCGCGGGCTCCCGGTGCCGTCCGCCAAACCCGCAGTTGCAGCCACCGAATCTCCGGGGGTCGGGCCGCAGCAGCGTCCACCACAGCTCCACCCGCTCTGGACTCGGCCAGCTCCGCGACGGTGAGGTGAGTGTCGGCACTGGAGCCCCCGGTTTTCCTGTTGGAGGCCGCTCCTCGTTGCAGCCCCAACGACAACGGAGACCCGACAAAGAAAAGGTCGGGTCTCCCGTGCAGGGAGAGATTTAAAAGTTTCCCCCTCCCCCCCACACCACCCCCACCCCCCCACACACATACCCCAACAAAAATAACAAAAACTACATTAAAACATAGACATAAAATAATAAAAACGCAGACGGACTGCAGAGGCCGCTGCTGGCGCCTACACTAGGTTGAGGAGCCATCCCCCGCACAGCTCTGTGCAAGTGAAGATAACAGTTCAGCCATCCACTCCCTTCTCCCTTCCTCAAACGAGCAACTGACCCTGAGGTAACCATGTTTGTGAATAACAAGCCTTTGATCGCTAAGGCGTACCAATTGGTACATGTGACAAATAAATGTATCTTGTATGTTTGATACCGGAGCAAAATGTAATGTCATCATGTTATCTGAGATGTAAAAAATACATAATGCTGAACATGTTGAAAAGGCCTTGGCCACGCTACGGGCCTACGGGGGTGATGTTCTACATCTGCTTGGAGAAACTGATTTAAACTGCATCTTAGACTCACAGTCTCACACCCTGAAGTTTTATATTGTCAAGGAGAATTCTGAAACTCTGCTTGGTATCAATGCATGCCACGATCTAGGCCTAGTATACTTTGGCCATGCTGTCCATCAACTCTTTCTCAATAGGGGTCCCACTCAGCAAATACTCTCTCAATATAGAGAACTGTTTAACGATGAGCTTAGCAAGTTGCCCCTCGAGTACAACATCGCCGTTGATCCCAAAGTTACTCCCATGGTTTGAACACCACATCGTGTTCCGCATGACATGCGCAACAGGGTACACAATGAGCTCAAGCGGACGGTCTCCCTGGGTGTCATTGCTGAAGTTACTGACCCATCTGACCTGGTTTCCACCATGGTGGTTGCAACGAAGAAAAACATGGAAGAAATCCATATCTGCATCAACCCCAGGGATCTCAACACAGCTATCAAACGCCCACACTACCCGAATGGTAGAAAAAGTTGCTGCTCAAATAGGCAACGTATCAGTGTTCTTCGTTCTGGATGCCAAAAGCTCGTTTTGGCAGATTCCACTGGACCCAGACTCGTTCAACCTTACTACGTTCGGTACCCCCTTCGGCCGTACAAATTCCTGAGAATGCCCTTTGGCATCAACTCAGCCAGGGAAGTTTTTCAGCGCACGGTGAAACAACTGTTTGCGGGGTACCCATGCGCCATCATTGTTGATGGCATTCTCGTCAACTTGGCTGAGCATGATGCAAATCTGAAGAGAGTGTTGGACCGTGCCAAAGACATTCAGTTCAAACTCAATCCTCTGAAGTGCAAGTTTCATCGGAAGTTACCTACGTCAGACATGTTTTCACAAGTCATGGTCTCAGACCAGACCTGTCATAAACTGCTGCTACAAACGAGATGCCGGTTCCTACTGACGTTATGAGTCCACAAAGGTTCCTTGGAATGGTCAATTACCTGGGGAAATTTATTCCCAACCTCAGTGACATATCTGCCCCCCTGCGGGAACTGACACACAAAGACACTGCATGGTCCTGGTATCCGCAGCACCAAAGAGCTTTTGATATCCTCAAGTTGCAGCTGGCCAGCGCACCTACCCTCACCTATTTCGCTTAGGAGTTACCAATAACACTCACATATGATGCATCCCAGTACGGACTTGGCGCTACTTGCCTGCAGTCCACTACCGATGGCAACTGCAAGCCTGTTGCATATGCCTCTCGCACATTAACTGATACTGAACAACATTATGCCCAGATTTAAAAAGAATTGCTTGCAGTGGTTTTCGCCTGCACGAAATTCAAAGACTTTAGTTTTGGGGAAGTCTGTGACTATAGAACCAGACCACCATCCACTGGTTACCATCTTGAATAAACCCATTCACGCTGCTCCGGCTCACCTGCAACGGACGATGATGCAGCTGCAGCGTTTTGATTTCAACATTGTCTACAAAAAAGGCAAGGACATGCACGTAGCCGACACGCTGTCAAGGGCCCCACGCAAAACCAGCGAACAACAGCCCTCTGAACAGGACCAGTTCTCAGTAATGAAGGTATCGTATGTTCCCACTGATTGCCTAAGCAGCCTGGCAGAGCACACGGCTGGTGACGAGACTTTACAATTGCTGTCCGCAGTCATCCAGCGTGGCTGGCCGGATAAACAACACAGCACCCTAGCTCGCGATCCACCCTTAATTCCTGGTTCGCGACAAACTGGTGTTACAGGATGGGATTATAGTCAAGGGCCACAAGGCAGTTGTCCCAGTCGTCCTCCAGGACAAGTACTTTGACGCCGTCCACAGGGGCCACCCGGTGTGGAGGCAACCTTACAATGGGCACAGAGCATGTTTTACTGGCCTGATATGAGCAACTACATACATAACAAAACTGAAGTCTGCGCCATCTGCAAAAGCCTGGCGCCACACCAACAGAAGCAGCCTTTACTGCCGCACCCGGTTCCTCCTCTACCGTGGTCCATGGTAGCCACCGACATATTCGAATGGCATGGGAAACACTATCTGGTTCTTGTCGACTCTTATTCGGGCTGGTTTGACATTGATCTACTCCAAACCATCACATCTGAAGCAGTTATCCAGAAGTTGCAACGCCATTTCTCCATGCACGGTTCCCCTGCACGCCTTCTATCCGACAACGGCAGTCAGTTCACCAGCCAGCTTTTCAAAATCTTTGCACAACGATGGGACTTTCGACCTATCACCAGCAGCCCTGAGTTTCCGCAGTTCGAAGCGCAAAACAACTAATGGTGCGTTCTTATCCTGCTAAATCTGACGTCTACCTGGACCTGCTCAATGTAAGGAACATTGCCAGGGATCCCATACTGGGTTCCCCAGCCCAACGACTGATGTCTCGTCAAACCCGTGCTGCCCTGCCTGTGCCCCAGCAGCTTCTGCAGCCACAGGTCCGTTCTCCGCCCGCAGTCCAGAAACAACTACAATTCAAGTGTGATGCACAAAAATGTTTTTTCAACAAGTCCAGCTCCAGTGGACAGTTTGTTCGCCTCCAGACCAACAAGGGCTATGGCCGTCTGGGGCACATCCACAGCCCTGCCAAAGAACCGCGCTCCTACCTGGTAAGTGCAGACGGGGGCATTTATAGATGCAACCGTCAACATCTCCTTCATGTGAACGAACTGCGTCCCGCGACTCCATATCCAGAGGTCTCGCGTTTTGTATACCCTCCCACTACCGGGCCGGCTGCTCCATTACCAGAGACTGTGTCACCCGCGGCCTCTCCACGGCGTTCAGCGCCCAGCTCGCCTACTTCACCACCTCTACCCGGCCGGTCTCTGGTGCCGTCCCCGGTCACATCCTCGGTCCCCTCCCCAATCACTTCACTGGTGAAAGGAGGAGATGTGGATTCGTACCGCACACGTGCCAGACGGGTCAGCAGGCCACCCATTAGATTTTGTGAAACCATCTATACTTCCCCATATGCGTTATTAACGTTTTGGCTACTGAATTGCTTAGCCAACATGTAGCCACGTATCTGCTTTATTTTGTTTCTACAAGGAAAAAAGTAGATTGGTTATTTCCTACTAACCAATTGTAGTGTTTGTTAATAGTTGCTCAGCCTAATATGCGATTTATATTACCAAGAGCTTGCTTATGTAATTCAGTCTGAGTAGCTGCTAGTTACTGTAATGTCCTGCAGACCAAAGCTGTAAGTGGACTTTAATAAATATGTGTTGTATCTTGACGTGTGTACGACTCGACTCATTACACCTACTCAGAGTAAAATACTCTGTACATTCACCCTATCTATTCCCCTCTTGATCATATACACCTCTATAAGGTCGCCTCTCATTCTCCTGTACTCCACAGAACATAGTCATAGCCAGTCCAACATATCCCCTTAGCTCAGTCCCCCAATTCCTGGAAATACCTTGTAAATCTTTTCTGTACTCTTTCCACCTCAGCAACAACCTTCCTATAGCAGGGTGACCAAAACAGGAAAAAACAAGATACTGTACTCGATAAAAAAATTAAGATTGTAGAGTAGGAACATTAAGAAGGCTGCATATACGTTGGAGCACCAGAGATTAGTCCTTTTGATTTGAACAATTATATCATTGTGACATTGAACATAAATGGCAACATGACTATAACTTTACAAGAATGCATATTGTTGTGAAGAACTACTGTAACTTCCATAATCACATTCCACATATTGTTATCAGTGCCCAGGAATGGGTTTTATAGTCTTTTGGTGGATTAAATAAGCTGTGAATAGAGCTCACACAATCAGTACTTGAAATTGGGTAAACGTGTGGTAGGCACGTTGCAATGGAGGTTTTGCTGAGAGAATCCTGCTCTGAAACAGGACCTGACATATTGTGAGTTGCGTGAAGAGCTTGAAACTGCCAAACCTTTACAGCATTGAGTACTAGGAAGTGCCGGTACTTAAGCAATTTCCCCAAGGCAGCCATAAAACAAATGTCTGAAATGTTTTCACAGTGGTGATCGATTACACAGGTTTGAGGGTACACATTAATCTCCTGTGTGCTTGGATGTCCTCAATGCAATGATCTGCTTCAAGTCCCACACTCCCAAGCTATGGAAATTAGCAGGTTGATGAAAGGGTTAGCATGCAGCCATGACATGATTTGATCAAAGCGTCTATAAATGGTTATGGGAGCAATACTGAAGCAGTTTCCATTATCCTGAACATTCAAATCTGAGACTAACAGATATTGTGTGTAAGCTATCGATATCACAGTTGCAGACACCTAAACTGATGTCTCATTTCTGATTCCTTCAGAATCTGCTTCTTGTTTGGCTATGAGTGCCCAGTGATGGTGGTAAATTGGACACAACACCTCAAATCTAAGTTGGCATGGGAGGGATATGCAGTATGCAAATTGTGATGTTGTTAGGTGTATGACTGAAAACATTGGTTTGATTGATAGAGCACGGAAATAGGCTCTTCAGCCAACCAAGTCCATGCCAACCATCGATCACCCGTTCACGATAGTTCTGTTTTATTCTATTTTTGTATTCACTACCTGCACATGAGTGTAGGTTAATTTACAGAAGCTAATCAACCTAACAACTGGCAGGTCTTTGAGATGTGGGGGGAACCGGGCTTGGAGGAAACCAATGAATGGTAGGATCTTAAGGAGTATTGGGGTACAGAGGGACTTTGTAGTCCCTTTGATCCTTGAAGGTGTCAGCACAGGTAGAATAGAAAGCCATATGAAATACTTGCCTTCATTAGTCAGGGAACTCAACAGAGAAGTAAGAAGCAAGAAGTAAGAAGTAAAGAGGTTATGTTCCAACTTTATAAAATCTTGACCACCCTGGCTACAATTCTGCATGCATTTCTGATCATCATATTACAGGAAGGATGTGATAGCACTGCAGAGGGTGAAGAGGAGACTCACCATGATGTTGCCAAGAATGGAGGAGAGCGAAGCGACATGTGATTATCCTGTAATAGAAAAGGTTCCAAGGGGACATGTCTGAGATGTATGAAATTATGTGAGGTATAGATAGGAAAGATACTCCCCCATTTCGATGTTAATAAAACTAAAGGATATAGATTTAGGGTAAAGAGGTAGGGATTTAGGATATACAATTTTGCTAGCCCTTTCTGTCTCCTCCCCTTCCTTAACCCTCGAGCTGTCTCCTCCCATCCCCCCGCCCTCGGGCTCCTCCTCCTCCCCTTTTTCATCCCTTCTCCCCCCCCCCACCCCCTATCAGTCTGAAGAAGGGTTTTGGCCCGAAACGTCACCTATTTCCTTTGCTCCATAGATGCTGCTGCACCCGCTGAGTTTCTCCAGCATTTTTGTGTACCTGGGATTTAGGATATGACCTTAGACAAAAGTGCTGGAGAAACTCAGCGGGTGCAGCAGCATCTATGGAGCGAAGGAAATAGGCAACGTTTCGGGCCTAAACCCTTTTTCAGACTGGTTCTTCAGCCCGAAACATTGCCTATTTCCTTCGCTCCATAGATGCTGCTGCACCCACTGAGTTTCTCCAGCACTTTTGTCTACCTTCGATTTTCCAGCATCTGCAGTTCCTTCTTAAATAGGATATGACCTTCTTCATTCAGAGAGATGCAAGTGTCTGGGATGCACTGCCTGAGAGTGCTCGAAGTTGGGTCACTGAGTGCGCTTAAGAACTGTCTAGTTATAGAATTGTGTGGACCAAGTACTGGGAGATGGGACTAATACTTAAGTGTGCCCACTGGTTACTCTGGATAAGTTGGGCCAAATGTCCAGTTTCCATGTTGTATGTTTCTACAACTGTACCTTGCCGGAGATGCAATTATTTTCTGGATCGTGCCTCCGGTCGCTCTGTGGCCTAACATCTTGGAGCTGGAGGCCTCACTCGGGACTGACTTTTGCTCCAACTGAGGCCTGCAGACTTTACCATCGAGAGCTCGCAGTCCCGGGAAAGACCGAGTCGGGATGCTCCAACGACGCAAAAGGTTCGACTAGACCCGATCCGGGGTGAGATCTCCCGGCGCGGGGGAGTTGAGATTCCCCTCCGATGCAGGAGCTGGATCACCCCGACGCGGAGGCCCCGACCACTGGCTACGACAGTAAGATCGTCCCGTCAATGGAAGGCTCGAGGCTCCCGATCGTGGGAGGACAAAGGGAAGAGATTTAACTCCATGATTTTCCTTTTCTGCCTGTCTTTCCCTTTCTTTCCATTTCTCCACATTTAACCTCAATCTCTGCTTCCTCATTTGCTCCCCCCCCCCCCCTCCTTCTTTCTTTCTATCTTAACCCTCATTCTGTCTCAACATGTCCTTGTCAGGATTGTGTAATGACCTTATCTGCCATTTACATGGAGGCATTTTTCAGATCATATCTATGTACATTTGAGCACTGAATTATGTGAAAGAAATCTATACATAAATCTAAACGCAGCATGTCTGTGAAGTGAATGCGGAATTGTGTTGATGTTCACTGAGCTACTAAACCGTACACATTATCCAACAGAGGAGATTTGAGTCCTGGGAAGCAATGTGGACTTGTGACTGTCCACATAATAAAAATAAACACATTTTTAGCTGAGGTGACTAATTGTTAATAGAAGCTTAAAAAGCATGAAATTAAAACCCCATTATTCATACAGCATAGAAATTGGCTGTTGGGTCAAACTGGTTTACATCAGAATTTATACACACTACAACCCTATCTTTCTCTTTTTCTATTCCCTCATGTGTTTCTATCATTTTCCCTTAAATGCAACTTTCCTATCCGATTCAACCATTACTTTTGGAAATGGGTTCCATCTTCTAACAGTTCATTTATGTAAAGTGGACTAAAATACCCATCCTAAACCCTTCATTTTCCTTCACGAATTTCTTCAGAATCCACCTCCTGACCAAATTTTTGAACCCCATTTTTTGTGTCACCTTTGAACTACCTGGCATCTAAGTTCAGACGCAGTAAAATAACTACCAGTGCATGTAAAGTACTCCTCACAAATGTCTGGGGTCTAGTGTTTAAATTGGGAGAGTCAATATTGAGGACCAGAAGCTACACCTGCCACCTATATGTTGCTGCGCTTGGTGGCTTTCTCTTACCAACCGTAATGGAGCAATCTTTAAGGCATGATTCTATGAGCATGAATATGTCATGCTATTGCTTGGCCAGTGTCTGCTACCAAAAGTATAAATCTTAGCGATGTTACAAAACTTACCTTCAGCGACTCTGCAGTTCTGCCACTGGCCGTGTGCCCGACTTTGGTGCCTTTGAGGGGGGGGGGGGGGGGGGTTGGGCGGGATTAAAATGCTGTTTTCTAATGCCTGTCGACGGCGGACTTCCTCGGGCCGCTAGCTGCTGAAGAAAACTCGATCGGACTTCCGTTCCCGATTTTGGTTTTGTTTAATCATAAGTCAATTTAATAATTAGATTAAAATAAAAAGCGACTACTAACGCCCTCAACGACTACAGCATGACGGATCGCATGAACGGGATAAAACAAAGTGTAAGTCGTGTATTTTACATATAAACTTGCTTCTTGGGATGGGTTTAATCAAATTTTACGTTGCGAAAATGTGAGTTGGGCCCCGTACGAACCGGCAGTGTTTTTCCTGCCGATATGGGGTTCAAATTCACCACAAATGCAACGTTCCAATCAATCGCGTTCCAGAAAAACCCACTCGCAAGATGATTTAAATGCTCTTTTTTTTTGGACAATCGCCATAAGAGCATCTAAATCGTCTATATTTTGTGCTATTGTCTACCCATAGTCAATATTTTTATACTAAATATCAGTTTTAGTCCCATGTATTGTGCAAAAAAATTAAAATGTTGATTATATTGAGTGGATGTTTCTAGATTAATTTATGGGAATTAAACATCAAATTCCTTCCATCTGGCATATGAATTCATGACAGTGAGATTTAAAAATCATGTTATATTGTGAATTCTTGTGTGAATGGGATTAGTTTGTTATTTGGATACTTAGGCTATTTAAAAAAGATATCCTTTTCTTAAGAAATGGAATCTACAGGACATTGTTAATGGGAAAGTAGTGGGCAGAAAGGCATGTCATGTGTGGTTTGAAGAGCAAAAACTTGTAGTTTACAATGCCAAAATGGAAAAGTTGAGGAAAAACAAGGTGTACAGAGTTGCTTATTGGTTACAATCTGAGTAGTATGATGATGCTACTGATTATGATATGCCAATGTACCAGCTAGCAACTGATCTTCTCCATAAAGACTTGGTCCATTGCTAGAAATTGTAATTTATTTATCTATCTGTTATGGGTTTACAGCATATAATACAGTAATATTAAAGTTCTTATCTTGAGAATATCACATTTTTGAATTTTCAAGGCAGTCTGGGTGTTTATTACTATTTCCGTCGCAACGGTCAATTTTGGAATTGACTACAATTAGGTAATTAACTAATTATATGCTTTAATTTCAGGTCATCCAAGTAAGATGTTTCATATTTGTTTCAGAATGCTTCAATCTATAATAACTGAACATTTCATTCAGTTCTCTTAATTTTTAAGAAAGTTATGGGCTTTTGACTGTCCTCGATCACAGCTTTTGTGTTAAGTCAATGCAAAAGCAATAGGGAACAAGATGCTAATTTCCGAGTATGAAAATGGCCATAACTTTTTTAATACTGAAGATATGAAAGTGAATTAGGTGTCAAATCAAACTTCTTTTTATGCTTTATCTGATGGGATAAATTGCAGACTTGATTTTTAAAATCTCAAAATGTTGTAACATTGCTACAAATCTTATATGTCCATGGAGAGTAATTGTAATCCCAAAAAGTTCCCTGCGATCCATTTATAGCTCCAATCCAAGATGACTATGAGTTTTCGAATTCTAGGTAAACCACACCCCTCTTGTCTTCTCCTCCAAGAAACTCATCTGTCACCTAGTTTTCTTCTCCCTTTGTTTATTATCTTCTCCCTTTGTTTAATTATCTTTCCTTCTTCATCCATCTGGATCCATTTACAAATCTACTCCTCTCTATTTGGTTATACTTTTCACCCACTGGCCTCTGTCCTATTCCATTCTCTCCTCCTGGTTCCACCTATCCCACACCCTCCACAACACTGCTCTACACTGGCAAGATTTCCTCTTCCTTCTAGGTCCTAATGCAGAACTAGACGCAAAATGCTGGCGCACACATTTTCCCTCCATAGTTGCTCCTTGACCAAAAGGTTTTTTCCAGATTTCTTTCTTTCCATTTTCTAGTATCTGTAGTCCCTTTCATCTGCATTCATTTATTTCTACCCTACCTGTTTTATCTTTGAAATAGCTATTATCAACATCATAGTGCAAGTTGTCTTATTAGTGGGTTGCTATACGTGATGCCCAGGTTCTTTGGGGCATTGCGGTTCAGTTCAAGCATTGCCAACAACTTTTAAGCATTAGATTTGCAAGATCAGAATGCCACAAATCAGATTTTGACCCTAGTTACAATAGACAATAGGTGCAGGAGTAGGCCATTCGGCCCTTCAAGCCAGCACCGCCATTCAATGTGAGCATAGCTGATCATCCACAATCAGTACCCCATTCCTGCCTTCTCCCCATATCCCCTGACTCCGTTATCTTCAAGAGCCCTATGTAGCTCTCTCTTGAAAGTATCCAGAGAATCAGCCTCCACCACCCTCTGAGGCAGAGAATTCCACACTCAAAACTCTCTGTGTGGAAAAGTGTTTCCTCATCTCCGTTCTAAATGACTTACCCCTTATTCTTAAACTGTGGCCCCTGGTTCTGGACTCCCGCAACATCGGGAACATGTTTCCTGGCTCTAGCGTGTCCAAACCCTTAATAATCTCATATGTTTTAATGTTTCATATGTTCCAACTTGACACCATTCAGATAATAATCTGCCTTCCTGTTCTTGCCACCAAAGTGGATAAACTCATATTTAACCACATTAAACTGCATCTGCCATGCATCTGCCCACTCACCCAACCTGTCCAAGTCACCCTGCTTCCTCATAGCATCCTCCTCACAGTTCACACTGCCACCCAGCTTTGTGTCATCTGCAAATTTGCCAATGTTACTTTTATTCCCTTCATCTAAATCATTGATGTATATTGTAAATAGCTGCGGTCCCAGCACCGAGCCTTGCGGTACCCCACTAGTCACAGCCTGCAATTCTGAAAGGGACCCCTTAATCCCTACTCTGTTTCCTGTCTGCCAACTGATTTTCTATCCATATTAATACCCTACCCCCAATACAATGTGCTCTAATTTTGCCCACTAATCTCCTATGTGGGACCTTCATACATCATCTTTTCTAGTTACCAGTCTGTCTGTTAAGGGCCTGTCCCACTTTCATGACCTAATTCACAACCTTTTTTACTCGTGGACATTTTTCATCAGGCTAGAAAAACGCCCTGACCTACTTGATGCCACGAGTACCTGCGACTAGCATCACGACCTCTTACGACCTTGTGACGACCATGCTGCGAGTATGTCAAAGGCAAACTCAGCAGAGGTCGTGAATTACTCAGAAATCTGTTCTACAAATTGGAGCTGTGGGATCCAGTGATAGAAATTCAGTGATGACAATGAGGTTGAAAGTTGAGGAAATCTGTTTCGTCTGTCCGTCTATAGATTGTATCTTATTTTAAAAAGGGCTAGGTAAAATAGGCAAATGTTAATTTCACTTTTCAATATAAATAACTTACAATGCATGTATTAAAGGTGCCGTGACACTCATATTAAATCAAGGTTGTACTGCACATATTAATGACTTAGACATAGGTATGCAGGGTACATTTTCTAAACTTGCAGGTAATGCAACTCCTGAAAGTATGGCAACAATGAACAGGACAGAGGTAGACTGCTGGAATGAGTATATCAGTGGTAAAACAAAGTTCATGCAGGGAGGAATACAAATAATGTTAAAATCTTAATAAGCATAAGAGATAAATTAGATATAATGTTGGATGCAAACATTATTCAGTGTATACCCACCCTCCTCTTTTGCAGATTTGTTATGTTTAGACTATTTACAGCCAACATTAGGAAAAATCTATATATCGGAAGCTTCAGAAAAATATCAAACATCTTCCCTGCTTGTTCTTAGCATAGCACCTACAGTACCCTACATTCATACAGCATCAAATATAGCACCCACTGGAAATGGTGGAGGGACATTGTAAATTATTTCACCAGTTTTCTTTCAATGTATAGGGAGATCAAAGAGGCTGTGAAGTTGGTAGACGGAGTTGGAGGGATGGGATTTGATGATCTCGAAAAATTGAATGAACTGCTTAAGACAAAGGAAGAGGAATCCCCTTGACTGTAGGATCTTGTATGAATTGAAAATGATTAGGATGAGGAAGATGAAGTTGACAGTGAAACATGCATTAGGTTTCTTCAGAAAATGACTGGCATTTTAAAGCAGCTGAAACATTCACGACAAAAAACAAAGTGCTGGAGGAACTCAGCAAGTCAGGCAGCATCTGTGGAGGAAAATGGACAGGTAACCTTTTGGGCCAGGTTCTTTTTTCTTACTGATGAAGACTTATGATATATTTTGCTCATGTTTTCCAGTATCTGCAGACTCTTGCGTCTCCAAAGACATTTACTGCTTTGGGAAAAGGAATAGGAATACTTTATTGTCACATGTGACTAAGCACAGTGAGATTCTTTGCTTGCATACACAATGTATACAAATAGCAGTTACCTACGGTGCTGAGAGTAACAAAGCACGCCGGCTCCACCTTTTGTCCCCCCTCCCCCCCACCACAGCTGTTCCCCCACGCCGGGTCCTCCATTGTTCTTTCCCTCTCCCCTCACGGTGGTTCTCCACGCTTTCACATCTTCAGATTCATAAAGAACAAAAACGGAAAACATATCGGTTGCTCATAAACTATGCCCTTTACCAAGCTATCCCGTGCTTCCACTCATCCGCCAGCCTGAAACCCCACACTAGCCCCTTTCCTCGTCCTTTCAATCCACATTACAATCCACATTACAAGGAGTTGCAGAAAATGGTTTTGTGAGGTAATCAATCTGAATCAGTCTTTAAACTTCCACTTGTTTCCCAAGTGAGAGAATGTGAAGTGAGCGGAAGGAGAGTGAGAATGATTGCTGAAAAGGATAAAACACAAAAAATTGACATGAGGCTGAAAATTGCTTCAGATTTCCAAACAGTTTTCTTTTCATTTACTTTGCTATTTTTCCTTTCTTATTTTAGTTGGTGTTTCGACTTTGGTGAGTTTGTGAGCAGCAGGAGTCAACGGCTTTTGTTATATCTTGTTCTAATGACGGTAACCTGAGCTCCACTTGCTCCTAATAAAGCAGGTTCATGGACCAGGGTAACCACACTCCAGGTTCCCGTTTAGTTGTTTCCGAACAAGCACATGTACAGTACCACAATCGTCTGAGCATGTGAAATACTGTGTACTTCTGTAGTGTAATGATGTTGTTTATTGCCTACTCAGGTATTTATCTAAATACTTAACGGGTATTTTTTGCTTTGGCCATCATAGTGGTAGGTTTATTTAGACCCAAATAATATTCATAAAATATGATAATCAGGGGCATGTCTGGAACATATTCCTCATGAGTACTGAGGGACGAGTTGGATATTCATTTTGAGTATTCTGAACTGTATCTACCAAATGAAGGGGTGTGTTGTAATACTATGCAGTGTGATGGTTACTATATAAACAGTGCTACATTTGGTAGGGCATGTTGCACTTCAGACATCATATTCAGACAGTGTTGTAGATTTCTACATGTAATATTTGGAACACATTTGCACACTCCTGTGCTCAGAAAGATTAAAACAGATGTAGACCATGTAGCCCCTCAAGGCTATTCGTCAGTCAACCAGGTCACTACTGATTTGTAACTCACATCTATTTTATCCTTGATATCAATATCCAATAAAAAGCAATTTCAGTCATGGATATTTCAGCAAATATCTGCAGCCTTTTAGGAGGAAGAGAGATTTCAGATTTCAGTTTGCAATTTTATTAATTTCAAATTTTCAGGTCATTTTGCAAATGAAGCAGGACTCTTTTTGCAAATTTTCCCTCAAAAAGAAAGAGTTTCTCTGTATTCAGCCTGTTAAATTCTTCATCACTTTAAAGATTTTGAGTGAAAGACTCCAGTCCTGTTCAAGGTTAAGAAGGCCCAATGTTATTTTTGATGAATCTTCTGCAATATACAATACTTGTAGATAAATACGTCACTCCTTTGGTTCAGTGCCCATACACAGAACATTGTACACAAGATGGAACCTTACCAAAGCCCTGTGCATCTGAAGCATCGTTCTATTCCAAACCTCTTGAGGGAATGCCCAAATCAAAATTCATTTTCATACAACAGGAGCACTGGACACACCAGATTTAGTCAAACATCAATTGAACACAAGAAAAATTATTATTAAGTTATGAAAACAAGCAGTCAGACAGTGTAGTCACCAGAAGCTACCAATGAAATTGCTACAGATATTCCCTAAAATCTTCCCTGTTTCCGTCTTGCTTTTCCCTCTAAATTGAGGAATTGCTGCTAAACTTATAACTGCACAAGAATATAAGTAATAGGAGCAGGAGTAAACTGTCTAGCCCATGGCTCTGTGTAAAAAAAATGTGTTCTTCAGGTTCCTATTAAATCTTTCTCCTCTCATCTTAAACATACGTCCTCTGGTTACTGATTCCCCTATTCTGGGTAAAAGACTGAACATCACCCTAGGTAGACACAAAATGCTGGAGTAACTCAGCGGGCGAGGCACCATCTCGGGAGAGACGGAATGGGCGACATTTTGGAACGAGACCCTTGTTCAGACTATCACCATATCTATTCCCCCCATGATTTTATACACCTCTATAAGATTATCCGTCAGCCTCCGGTCCTTTCAAAGACGTACAGGTTTGCAGGTTAATTGGTAAATGTAAAAATTGTCCCTACTGGGATAGTGTTAATGTAGCGATGTTACAAAACTTACCTCAGTGGCGCTGCAGTTCTGCCACTGGCCGTGTGCGCGACTTTGGCGCCTTTGAGGGGGGGGGGGGGGCGGGATTAAAATCCAGTTTTCCACTGCTTATCGGAGGTGGATTTCCTCGAGCTGCTAGCTGCTAAAGAATAATCGATCGGACTTCCGTTCACGATTTTTTTTTTTTAATCGCTATGACAATTTAATGATTATATTAAAATAAAAAGCAACTTCTAACGCCCTCAACGCCTACAACGTGACGGATCACAAGAACGGGACAAAACAAAGGGTAAGTCGTCTATTTTACATATAATCTTGCTTCTTGGGATGGCTTTAATCTAATTTTACGATGCAAAAATATTATTTGGGCCCCATACGAACCGCAGTGTTTTTCCTTCCGTTATGGAGTTCAAATTCACCGCAAATGCAACGTTCCAATCGATTGCGTTCCAGAAAAACCCACTCGCAAGATGATTTAAATGCTCTTTTTGTTTGGACAATCATGTCATAAGAGCATCTAAATTGTCTATATTTTGTGTTATTGTCTATCTCTAGTCAATATTATTATACTAAATATCAGTTTTAGTCCCATGTATTGTGCAAAAAAAAAAACAAAATAATACAAAATAATAATTTTTATTATATTAAGTGGAGTTCCCAATGTTGGGCGAGTCCAGAACCAGGGGACAGAGTCTTAGAATAAAGGGGAGGTCATTTAAGACGGAGGTGAGAAAAATTGTTTTCACCCAGAGTGTTGTGAATTTATGGGATTCCCTGCCACAGAGGGCAGTGGAGGCCAAGTCACTGGATGGATTTAAGAGAGAGTTAGATAGAGCTCTAGGGGCTAGTGGAGTCAAGGGGTATGGGGAGAAGGCAGGCACGGGTTATTGATAGGATACGATCAGCCATGATCACAATGAATGGCAGTGCTGGCTCGAAGGGCTAAGCTGGATCCCTGCAACACAAGAGTAGTACTGTTCTTGATATGGTTTAGGATGTAGGAATCTGGGTAGATCTGCCGATGGTAAATGTATGGTCTCAAAAAGTCAGCTCAGCATCACAGTAGACATCGAGTTTACAAATACTTTCTCATTTTATTTGAAACAAATGGAAAATAATTGTATTTAGAATGATTCCAAAGCATTCTATACATGAATTCAATTAATTCAATACTTTATTGCCACATGTACCTAGGTACAACGAAATGCTTAGCCTTTTGGGCCTTCTAAAAGTTGAAGATACTCCATAAATATAGCTTGTTGTTAAACAGTCTTTAAAATGTTAAACTTACAACTTAGAAACTATTCCTTTTTCATTTCCACCAATCACCGGATGGTGGTCTTGGTGTGCCTAAAGGTGAATGCAAGTGTGGGTATGTTAACATAATAGATGTGAACACTTTCATTATTGAACATATTGTGTGTGTGTGTGTGTGTGTGTGTGTGTGTGTGTGTGTGTGTGTGTGTGTGTGCGTGCGTGCGTGTGTGTGTGTGTGTGTGTGTGCGTGTGCGTGTGCGTGCGTGGGTGTGTGCGTGTGTGTGTGCGTGTGTGTGTGCGGGTGTGTGTGTGCGGGTGTGTGTGTGCGGGTGTGTGTGTGTGTGTGTGTGTGTGCGGGTGTGTGTGTGTGCGTTTGTGGGTGTGTGTGTGTGTGTGTGTGTGTGTGTGTGTGTGTGTGTGTGTGTGTGTGTGTGTGTGTGTGTGTGCGGGTGTGTGTGTGTGTGTGCGTGCGTGTGTGGGTGTGTGTGTGTATGTGTGCGTGTGTGTGTGAATCAGGTTTGTCAAAAAACAATATAAAGAATGAAAATCATTTGTTGCTAACAAATATATTTAAAGCTTTGAAAAGTTATTTTGAGTACTCTAAGAAAAATGACAGTGCATCACTTGTACATAGTAGTGCTATAATTACAGACATTACCAAAGATACAATTTAAAAACATTCAAAATGATACTGAATTTGTTATCTCTTCTCCTCAAGTCAGATGAACAATACACCAGGGTTCTATCATCTAATACTTCTTGTTTTGATCAGAAACTTATGTACCTTGTGTGTAGTGACTGTCGGCAGACCAATTTCCCTCCAGGAATGAATACAGCTTTTATCGTTTCGTATTGTATCAAAACTTAATTAGCTCAATAGTAATGCTATTTTGAGCTTGTCTTACATATAGTTTAGTTTATTAATGTTAGGTGTACCGATGTACAGTGAAAAGCTTTTTGAGTTGTACTATCCAGTCAAAGTAAACCAAGCCATCCACAGTGTACAAATAAAGGACTTCCTTTGAATATTATCCTAAATATTGTGTAGTAAACATTCACAAAATTAAATATCCAGTTTGAAAATGTTCTTACCATGAGACTGGGTAGTGTACAATTCTGCTTACAAACCAATGTTGTTTTGTGTTTGGCTTTAGAAATCCTCTGTTATTCAGTTTGTGATGATTGTTCTAAAATTCATTGCTTTAAATAATTAAAACTGTGAATTATAACTATGAATGTTACATTAGTTTGATTATGATAATGTAATGCAAAAAAGGAGCCAGTGGTATTTTTACTTTCATGTTCTCTTTATAAAATAGCACTTACGTATCACTTCTTGATACTATCTTGAAATTTGTGACTGCACAATTTTTGTTTTAAGTGGATTCTCTTTTATATCAAAGGTTTCCATTATTTAGATCTTGATAAGTGTGACAGTTCTTAGACTTTCTAGAATACAATTAAACTTGGTTCTCCTAGTAAGCTATTGCCAGGTCTACATGATATACTAATTATATGAATATGCCAAGTGCTTGCAAAGGATGAGAGAAGATGTTGTTCAGCAGGCTAATGAGTAGGTTATAGAAAGAAATAGAAATAAAAATAGATATCAATAACTCAGCTAGAAGGGAAGAGAAAAATAGTGATAAGGCTCTCACTGAAATACGTTTATTTTAAAATCTGATGAAATTACAGATGTGAGCAATTGACATTACATTATTTTTTCCTTGTTACCTCTTTTCATGCATTTCACAAAGATTCATTGGGCAAGACTGAATTTACATGTTAATCACAATTTTATGCATATTTATACAACAGAATTATGAAAATGCTGCTTCCATATGAAATGAGATGGGTATAGATGGGTATGGGTTTAAGGGAAAATAAGTGTTCGGCATGGACTTGAAGGGTTGAGATGGCCTGTTTCCGTGCTGTAATTGTTATATGGTGATATAGTACTATTTACACTAGCTTCTGCTACACTAGTTTCAGACTTCTGAACTCATAAACACATCATATATGTTGATAATTTTATTTATTATTGTCTCTTACCTACCAATGTCACTTTTATCTTATCTTTTTTGTACCTTGATTGTATCCTTGTAATATCATAGCTGAGGTGACCCGTTATCTTGTCAAACACATTTCATTGTACCGTTGATCTATGTTAACCTACATATGACAAATAAAACTGAACTGAACTGAACACTAATAAGATTAAACCAAACAAAATTAATCCGGGGTTTGATATATCCTAAATTTCATAATGTGCAATGAGGCATGATGAGTCAATATTTAGTTTTACTTATGCATGTAATATTGATTAAATCATTGCTAAACTTTACACCCAACATCTAGACATCCTCTAGAATACTTATATATCCAACCACTTCAGATTATTCTTCCACTACAAACCCATGCTTTCATCACTTTGAAAATTCTTCAACCAAATATTTTCATTAGGTGTCTTTATCACTCAAATATTTTAACTAATAAAACTCAGTGCCCAAATGCTCCACTGTCTAGAAGTTTATAATCTTGAGTGCATGGCCTACTTCTGCACCTATTTTCTATGTTTTCTATTCCTTGCAAAGAACAATAGCCTCTGCATAGTCACATGTGAAATACAATCCTCGTCTAGAACTTCAAACCAGTTCACTCTCATATTACTTAGTGATCTTTTACCCTATTAGTCCTTGAATCCAATGTTCATTCAGCTGACTCTAGATTATGTCTTTAGCTGTCACTCCCTCTGTTCAATCAACCCAAGCCAATTATTTGGTTTCTAGAACTCAAAGGCTGTTACCAATGATGAAAATAAATGAACAAAGACAATATCTAAATGACAGTTCTTCCCTCATATCTAAATTAGGGAGTATAAATGAATAGTTATTTTATTATTTATCAGGGTGCTGAGCCCAGGGCAGATGTTATGTCTGTACTGATAATCTTCTGTCTGATTGCACCTGACCCATTGAGTTCCACCAGCACTTCAGTTTTTGCTCAAGATAGCAGCAGCTACAATCTCTTGTGTCTGCATAATTTTGTGATTGCATCAGGGTGTTGGGTCTGGGACTGATATGCATGTCCAGGGAGCTGAAGCTGATGAATCCCTCCACCACTGTTCCATTCATGGAGCCTCAGATTTCCCTGAATAATTAGCTCCTTGGTCTTGCTAAAATGTTGAGGAGAAGATAATTGTTCTGGCACCATTCATCAGATTATCAATCTCCCTCCAGTACTCTGACTTGTCATTACCTGTTATTTGTCCAACAAGAGTGGTACCTTTGGCAAATTTAAAGATGTAATTGGAGCTGTGTGGTTACATAGTCATGGTTGTAGATAATAGAGCAAGGGACTGAGTACACAGCCTTGAGGTGCTCCTGTGCTGATGGGTATTGAGGGGGAAGTGTTGTTGTCAATTTATACTGATTGTGGTCTGCCAATGTCAATTTATACTGATTGTGGTCTGCCAATGAGGAAGTCAACGATCCAAATGCAAATTGACAGGCAGAAATCCAGTTCCCTGAGTTTAACTATAGGTTTAAAAGGGATGATGGTGTCAATGAACTGCTGCTGCAAAACTCTCGTCAGAGAGAGGTGTCTATCTTCAGTTTAAACCAGCATCTAGAAACATAGAAAATAGGTGCAGGAGGCCACTCGGCCCTTTGAGCCAGCACCTCCATTCATTGTGATCATGGCTGATCGTCCCCAGTCAATAACCCGTGCCTGCCTTCTCCCCATATCCCTTGACTCCACTAGCCCCTAGAGCTCTATCTAACTCTCTTAAATCCATCCAGTGATTTGGCCTCCACTGCCCTCTGTGGCAGGGAATTCCACAAATTCACAACTCTCTGGGTGAAAACGTTTTTCTCACCTCAGTCTTAAATAGCCTCCCCTTTATTCTAAGACTGTGGCCCGGACTGGCCCAACATTGGGAACATTTTTCCTGCATCTAGCTTGTCCAGTCCTTTTATAATTTTATATGTTTCTATAAGAACACCCCTCATCCTTCTAAACTCCAGTGAATACAAGCCTAGTCTTTTCAATCTTTCCTCATATGACAGACACGCCATCCTGTGTGATCCGCAATCAATCTTGTGAACCTAAGCTGCACTGCCTCAATCACAAGGATGTCCTTCCTCAAATTAGGAGACCAAAACTGTACGCAATACTCCAGATGTGGTCTCACCAGAGCCCTATACAGCTGCAGAAGAACCTCTCTACTCCTATACTGAAATCCTCTTGTTATGAAGGCCAACATTCCATTAGCTTTATTCACTGCCTGTTGTACCTGTAAGCCAACTTTCAGTGACGTGGTACAAGTACAAGGACACCCAGGTCTCGCTGTACCTCCCCCTTACCTAACCTAACCCCATTGAGATAATAATCTGCCCCCTTGTTTTTGCCACAAAAGTGGATAACCTCACATTTATCTATATTATACTGCATCTGCCACACATCTGCCCACTCACTCAGCCTGTCTGGGTCACCCTGCAACCTCCTAACATCCTCTTCACAGTTAACACTGCCACCCAGCTTTGTGTCATCCGCAAACTTGCTAGTGTTGCTCCTAATTCCCCCTACCAAATCATTAATATATATGGTAAACAGTTGCGGCCCCAACACCGAGCCTTGCGGAACTCCACTTGCCACTGCCTGCCATTCTGCAAAGGACCCGTTCACTCCTACTCTTTGCTTCCTGTCTGCCAACCAATTTTCTATCCTCGTCAACACCCAACCCCCAATACCATCTGCAGTTCCTTCCTACACATTTCGTCTGCTCCACTGCGAAATCGCCTAGAGGTATGTCTACTTTGAAGAAGTTCTCCTCCTCTCCCTGCTGAGAGTTCTGTAGCATCCTCTCTCACTGCTCCCCCTCTGTGATTCCATCCTGCTCTTCGACTTTTTTGCATACCTTTCATTCATTGTTCTATATCTCTCAACATTATTGATCATAGAGGGGGGACCTAATTGAAACATACAGAATAGTGAAAGGCTTGGATAGAGTGAGTGAGAGTCTCGGACTAGAGGTCATAGCCTCAGAATTAAAGGACGATCTTTTAGGAAGGAGATGAGGAGAAATGTATTTTGTCAGAGGGTGGTGAATCTGTGGAATTCTTTGCCACAGAAGGCTATGGAGGCCAAGTCAGTAGATATTTTTAAGGCAGAGGTAGATAGATTCTTGATTAGTACAGGTGTCAGAGGTTATGGGGAGAAGGGAGCAGAATGAGGTTAAGAGGAGAGATGGATCAGCCATGATTGAATGGCGGAGTAGACTTGATGGACCGAAACGTCACCCATTCTTTCTCTCCAGGGATGCTGCCGTTCCCGCTGGGTTACTCCAGATTTTTGTGTCTATCTTCAGTTCAAACCAGCATCTGTAGTTTCTTCCTGCACATTTCATCATCTCCACTGCAAAATCTCAAGGTCTGTCTATGAAGAAGTTCTCCTCCTCTCTCTGATGAGAGTTCTGCAACATCCTCTCTCACTGCTGCCCCTCTGATTCCTCCTGCTCTTTGACTTTTTTGTCATATATCTCTGTCATATATATCTCTACATCTCGTCTATATCTCTGATTTCCCTTTCCCATAACTTTCAGTCTGAAGAAGGGTCTCGACACGAAACGTCACCCATACCTTCTCTCCAGAGATGCTGCCTGTCCCGCTGATTTAATCTAGCTTTTTGAGTCTATATCCAGAGATGATGCCTGACCCACTGAGTTACTCCAACATTTTGAGTTTTTGAAGAGAGTTATTGTTTCAGGTTGAAAACCCTTCATCAGAACTGGGAAGGTGAGAAAAGAAGTATGTGTTCTTGTTGTTCATGTGTTTGAATGCAGAATGAAGATTCAGCGAGATCGCATCCACTGTTGATCTGTCGTGGCAATAGGCAAACTGCAAAGGGTTCATGTCCATACCAAGGCCGGATTAGATATGTATTATAACCAAAACACTTCATCACCATGGACGTGAGTGACATCGGTCAGTTGTCATTGAAGCATGTCACCCTTCTCTTCTTGGGTATCAGTATTATGGGTGTCCTTTTCAAGCAAGTGGGGACCTTAATCCGTTCAGGTGTTAAGAACATAGCCGGGTATATCACCAGCCTCAGATGCTTTCCAAGGGTTCACTCTCATGAAGTATCTTCTGACATTGGCCTCAGAAACTCATATTATTGTGTGATCGGGGGCAATAAAAGTAAATAAGTACGGCTCTAGTAAAGCTGAGGGTTTAATATGATTTATATCTGGTCTGCAGTATGCCCCTGTGCTCAATAGTAGAGCCAGAGCAGAAGAGTAGAGTGGTGTATGTGAATATGACCCTCTAAGGCATTCCTGACCTCCACACTGCAGTGTGCTGGCATGGAAGTACAGAATGGGCTGCTGCGTTCCATAACTGGCCGGATGTTCTCTATGGGACCACTGACTGAGTGACAGAGTGCTCCAGCCCAATATCTTAAATGGATGGACAGCTATATTAAGATGAAAAACAGAGAGATGTTATATGGATGTCTCCTATGTGCACCTATTCATGTCACCTATAGTTGCATCTGGTCAATGTAACAACCAACTTAACAAAAAGCAAATTAATTTGCTGGGTTTTTTTCCAAATCGTAAAGCTCAATACTTCAACCTTTATTTTGTAATCTCTTCCTTTTCTGACTCTGTCTCTAATAATTTGGCCGCATTCTCAAATCTTAGTCATAGGTTGGTATCTTTATCACCATATGTTACAATTCAATGTTGCATTATATATTTGCAGCATAAAATATGAAGAATCATTATGACAATATTTTCACATTAGTCGGCCACTTTCTCATTCCAGAGAACACATTTAATGATTTCACCCATTTGTGTGTGATTACATATAAATAAAAGTTGCCTGGGAAATGTATTGGCTCTTAGTGCCTCTTTCTAAAACAATGAACATGAATGCTACTCTTTGTTTTAAATGACCCCTTGACTACCATATGCAGAAAAACCTCTGTCTTTACAAAATCAAAGCTTTTTATAGCATTGGTGTAAAGGTGCAGTGGAGTTGAACCTGGTTAAATTATTCAAGAAAGGGGCTACACTACTTGAATAAACAACAGGTACAAAACAGCTCAAGGTACATACAATTTGCCATGGAGAAGGTGGCAGAAGAGTGGATTAAATTGTTCACAAATTATAGCAGAAGTATGTGTCTTGATACTGAAAGACTGAAGTGCTGCACGGGACAATTTGGGCCACAATCAAATTTATAATCCCATCTTATATTATTAACACAAAGCTGTACTTTCTAATGGGAAGGGGTTCTGTTTTCCAAACAAACACAAGACCTTTGGTTATTTTAGGAAATAGTTTGTTAATAATTTTGCAGAGCATTTATTAGTAAAATGGTATTTAATCATGACATGGAAGATTGTTTAGAAAAACCTTCAAAGCACAAAATAATTTTTAAAAAGCTACAGTAAAGTATAGTATTAGGTATGACTTTCTTTCTCTCAGACTGCTCATTCAAAATAGAGAAAAAATTACCAAAAAAATCATAACATGAAGCAAATTTCCTTGCACATGAAATTAACTGGCTCCTCAACATGATGTGCATGTTCCTATTACAATTATTTTGCTATTATGACTTTCAGCAACACATTTCTGTTACCAAAGTTGTATTTCTCACTATAGATGGAGCTCTTACACTTGCAATGCCTTGGATATGGTAACATTGAGACATTCTTTGCATCAAGTTTTATCATATCCTTCACTTCCCTTTGACTGCAAATCAGCGCTTTTTTTCTTTAAAAGAGCTTCTCATCTATGCATTTAGATTAAAATGCTTTGACTTTAATGTATGTGTTAGCTTCATGCAGAAATATGTTTGTATGTTGTATTATTCATGTAATTTTTTCAATATACTTCCATGTTTGCCTATATTGATGCTCAATACTCAAAGAATGCAAAGTTTTTTCCTCAAGGATTGACATATGGGTTTGTTCAAAAAGGTTATTGGGTAATTTCTGGTGAAAGAATGTACAGGAGTATGGAGGATGATGGATATTGCAAATAATTAGATGGATTTGTTATGGTGTGGGCATGAGAAAGATGCTGCCTTGTGAAATACATATCTGAATGCATTCAACCTCTGGATCAGAAATCCACAGATGCCTTGATGAATCTAGGCACCACTAAGAAGCCTGATTCATGCACATTTGAGACCACTGTATTCTCAACATTCATGCTGCAGAAGCATTGGCAACACATTCTGGCCGAGTTTCTATCAATCTGAACTTATCCACAATATTCAAGAGTTCATCTGACTCGCCACACATCATTTCCCCAACATGGACTCATAGCCACCTATACACAAATGACATTATTGCATAGTCATTGAGCCATACAGCATAGAAACAGGGCCTTCAGCACAATTTGCCCATGACATCTGACACCCATCTGTACTAAACCCACCTGCCCTAACCCTTTTGTAGCTACATACGTGTCCAAATGTCTTTTAAATAGTGTTATAGTACCTGCCTCAACTACCTCCTCTGGCAACTCGTTCGATATACCCAGCACCTTCTGTGTGGAAAAGATCCTCCTCAGATTCCTATTGTGTTTCCCCTCTCATCGTAAACCTATGTCCTCTGGTTCTTGATTCCACTACTCTGAGTAAGAGACTCTGAGCATTCACCCTATCATGATTTTACACATCCCTATAAGAACACCTCTCTCAGCTTCCTGTGCTGCAAGGAAGAAGTCCTAGCCTGTCCAACCTCTCCCTATAGCTTAGGCCCTATCCTAGTAAATCTTTTCTGCACCCTTTCCAGCTTAACAACATCCTTCATAGACCAAGGCAAACAAAACAGACAATACCCCAAATGCGGCCTCATGATTTATAATGTTCATCCTTTTAGACATTAATCAGCAACACACTTGTCCCTCTATGGCAGGCCAAGTTGGCACATAAAAGGAACCAACAAGGCTAATCAGTGAGAGACAGGCATAGCTGCAAGACATTATCCCCATTAGTGGAAAGGACATGTCTGAAGTCCTGGTCAACAGCAGAACTGAAATAATAGTAGGAATTATCGTATCTCATCCTTCTTCTCACACCCCGCTCCTCCTCATTACATAATCTGTTTTAGTTTAAAAGTGGCAGAGTATTCTACCCTTCAATAAAATTATTCCCTCTTGCCTTTCTTTTTCAAATAAATGAGAACTTTAACCTGGCAAGATTGTGTTGGAAGAGCACGAGTCGCACCATTATTGCAACGAGACCTGGGTGTCATGGTACACCAGTCATTGAAAGTAGGCATGCAGGTGCAGCAGGCAGTGAAGAAAGCAAATGGTATGTTAGCATTCATAGCAAGAGGATTTGAGTATAGGAGCAGGGAGGTTCTACTGCAGTTATACAGGGTCTTGGTGAGACCACACCTGGAGTATTGCGTACAGTTTTGGTCTCCTAATCTGAGGAAAGACATTCTTGCCATAGAGGGAGTACAGAGAAGGTTCACCAGACTGATTCCTGGGATGGCAGGACTTTCATATGAAGAAAGACTGGATAGACTCGTCTTGTACACGCTAGAATTTAGAAGATTGAGTGGGGATCTTATAGAAACTTACAAAATTCTTAAGGGGTTGGACAGTCTAGATGCAGGAAGATGGGATAATTATGGGGGGGGGGGGTGGATGGGATAATTTTCTGAATAAAAAGTTCATTTAACAACATCTGTTCCTACACACATTTGTAAAAATTAAAGCAATGACTTTTGTTTTTTTTTAGGAACATACCCCATGTAACAAAGGAATGTCTCATATACATATAACCGATAAATACACTGTTTTCCACATCGGTGGCCATCTACAAATAGCTGCGAGTTGAATAAACGTTTTTTAATGATATTGTCAACTGAGACAAAATCGCTGGATGAGGATCTAAGAGAATTCTTCCACAGAGGGAGCATTTGTGTTAAATATCTGCTGGAACTACTGGAACAGGCAAATGCAATCTTGGCCTGACAACACAAATGATGGCTCAATAAGCATTGGAAAACCTATGTTAGATTTCTGCTATCTTGAATAGTGAACATCAGTGGGCTATTTAATGAGAAGAAAGGGAAACCATATTAAAGTCTTGGGGCCTGTCCCACTGTACGATGTAATTCAAGAGCTCTCCCGAGTATAAAAAAAAATCAAACCCGCGGTAAGCACGTAGAATGTACGTAGCGGGTACGTTGGAGCTCGGGACGTCTCTTAGCAGCTCGTAACGCTAACGGCAGGTACTTGGGAAACGCGGTAAGCTCGTGAAGACTCGTGAAGATTTTTCAACATGTTGAAAAATGTCCACGAGAACCCCGAGTACCTACGAGCGGCTATTACGGTAATTCTCCGAGTTCGAATCAGGGGAAACTCGGGAGAACTCTTGAATTAGCTCGGACAGTGGGACAGGTCCTTTAGTATGTCCTCATCCAAGATCTAGATGCAATATTGTAATTGATGTGCGATTGCAATCAGTTTAGTCAAACCATATGGTGAATGATGTGGGTACACAAAATTGCTGGAGGAACTCAGCGGGTGCAGCAGCATCTATGGAGCGAAGGAAATAGGCGACGTTTGAATGATGTGAATGTTTTGTCTTTTCATTAAATATCTGCCCCACCAATCAAATGGCATGCAGCTACCAAACAACATTATCAATCATACTGAAGTTCATACGTCAAAGATTCAGAATTAGCCCATTCGTCCCATTGAGTCTATTCCGTCATTCAATCATGGCTGATCTATCTTTTCCTCTCATC